>NC_041019.1:53309456-53615289 GCF_004193775.1 Glycine soja | reverse complement strand
GTCAACAATATTATTGTATATCACAAACAATTATTGTGAAAAATACAACTCAGTACAAAAGAATTGACAAAAACTACTGCATGAATTGACGTAGTTGATTTCCGTTTGATTTTAAGTTTTTTTTCTCAAGTTACTTTCTCCTTCTCGTAACTATTGGTATTTTGGTCTTTTTTTTATCCTAAAAACAATTGATATTTTAGAAATTTAAAGTCTAGTTAGTTTTCTTTTCTTAATTATACCCTTATTTAATGCTACATTTTTTCATAACTATTGATGTTTTATCACCGGCAATAAAATACTATTAATAAGGATATTTAAATTCAAATATAATTATACTTTACAATCATTAAATATTTCTCAATTAATATACATTAACCTTAAATATGAATAGTTATGGGATGAAGATAATATTTAATTTGTTAATTAGTCAATAAAAAGCCCCCTCTGAAGCACTAGTCCAATAATTGAATGAAAGTATAAAAAATAATTACATTGTCATACATTTTAATTAAATTTAATGTGCATAACAAATGATTAATCAATTACGTGTTATTGTTTGAAAAGTGGTTAATTTAAATAGCACATGTATAACAGGCAATGGAGGAATCCAACCCACAAATTTCAATTTTACCAATTGAACAAAACTCACTTACAATTAATTTCTAATTTGTTGTTGCTCATCACTTTTCTATGTCTCATTGCTTTGAATTTTCTCCACTGTCACAATAAAATAATAGAAATTGTCTTCTGCTTTGTACTACAACAAATGCAAGATCTCTAATCCAGATGATTGTCTCTTGATTAGTTATTTCACACAAAAGATAAAAGAGTTCCATATTTCACATAAACATTCTAAACATTATAAAGAAGTTACTAAAACACATAATTATACCAAATACGAGAGGAAAAAAAATACTTTTGTTCACTTTGTGACAGAATAATTAATTATTGAAGGCAGGAATTTTGTGGCCAAGACTATCTCAACCCAAAGTGAAACAACAAATAATCTTCATCAGATGAATCTTCCAAAGTCTGCCTGTTAATTTTATTGTAGGTGATGACTCTTTATCTTGGCGTCTTCAGCAACTACTGAATCATAAGAACACACTAACCATAAATATATACAGCGACAGCAAAGAATAATTAGAAAGACAATACATCCCTAATAAATGATATTTAAGCAATGCTATTTAGTACGAGAAACATGTGAAGAACTAGAGTACGAAAAGTAGAGATTCATAACCATACAAGGTGGGGTTGTTGTGAAAAGATTTTTACATAATTGCATATTTCTCTTTTTAAGTTTTTAACTAATCACATCTCTTCGTAACTTTTTCAGGAAATGTTTTTCGCAGTACTAAAGAACATTTTCCATGATATTATATGTGATCATCAAGCCATTGTTTATCATTGATTCATTTGCATTTCATTGTAGTCTTACATAGACTTTTATTATATTATTGAATTAATCAATCAAAAAATTTAGAATTAAAGTGTATGTAGTTTGCATTCAGAAAGAGTATAATGATTATACATTATTCATGTAAATCATTGTCAGTATAATTTTTAAGGTAATTTTTATAAAAATTAATAAACTTATCATATAAAATAATTAGTAATTAGTGAGAAAAAGGTGACAAAGTTTCATTATTGGTAATTATTATACAAAAATATGAATCAAGTTAAATGAACAACCCCTCATTGAGTTCTGTGAAATTCAATACTTAGAAAGAGGAATTAGGATACTCACCTTAGGCCATTATGTTTTGATATTTGTAACATACTTGAGTAGCATGTCAACCACCTCTGATGAGATCTTTGAAGTTGATTTCTTTAAATTTTTAATCTTAGCATCTGTCTCCTCCTCAAGCCTTTTTACATTAGATCCAGAACTCCCAGTGTTCTAAGAAAACTCAATCCAATAACAAAGCAGAGAAATATCATGAATCCAATGAAAACATGACATTTTTTAAATTTTGATCTATGATACCTTAGACACCATTTTATACCTCTGAAATTAACTTTTGATACTCATCTTCCATGTGAGATCTATACTGTGCTGCCTCCCTCTCTACCTCATCCTTTGCCTGCTTTAACCTTTGGGTCCTTACTGAAAAATTGAACAGAAAATTCATTCATTCATATTAAATAATGCTATATATATAACAAGTACGACTTTATATTTCATGGTGATGGTTGACTTTTCGTCGTATTTCTTGATGTTGTGAGAAATTATAGGCAAATGCAACCACAATTGTAGTTATGTTGGGGTTGCAAACACTTAAAAAACTTTTACATTATTGTCAAAATTATGGTTGAGACCATTTTTTAAAACCTTGATAACAAGATTATAAAAAATATAAAAAAAATGGGATCTTACAATTTCTTGCGTTAGAAACAATATGTTGGGCTTCTTGTTCAGCAATTAGCAGCATCTGAATGCCTCCTTGTCCTTTAAAGGGATCCATGGTAACTGTATATCAAGAATCAAAGAACCTATTATGATCGTGACTTCAATTATGATGGTTTGATCATCATCAACATTTAACTATTATACATCAAATGAGAAGAATCTCAAGAAACATAACATCAATTTCTTACCTAAACAAAGGAAACTATTCCAAAACCTTGGTGTATGAAGTAGAACTTTGATGTCATTTGATGAAGATCATTGTTTTCATAATAACTCTCCGAAAGCAATGGGAATAGTTTTGTTATACCAAGTCAAACTGCGCAGTTTGTGTTATTGAACAATAAAATGGTTTGTTATTATAAGGAAACAAGTGTTAAAATAATTAACCAAAGAATTTACATTTTATTTGTTAATTTTGAAAAAGTACTTAAATATAGTTTATTGTTTTAATTAGTTGAGGAGCAAAATCGAAAACAAACTCCTCCTCAATCAGTGATAATAGATATGTATATAAAATTCACATACAACTTTATTCAAAATATAAAATTTATTGAAATTATATGATTTTTAAAGGCTTATTATAATTTATTAAAATTATATGTAAGATTGAATTATATGCAAACGAATAAAAAATATGTACTGAATTAGTTTACGTGTTTGATAAAATTAACTTATAACTAGCTTAAACTTGTAAGTTAAGAGCTCAAAAGTTAAAAATTATAAACTAGTAGAAATAACTTAAAAGTTATTAGATTGATTTATCAAACACGAGTCAAAATCTCTGTTCAAGAATTCAAGATTTTGAAGCACAAACATTTATCTAAATTCAATTTGTTAAAATCAATTTTGATCATATTTTGGTTTTGTGTGCTTGAACAAGCATGCAATCTTTTATATAAAACATATAATTATGATTCTAACATGTAATATTGTAATGTAAATCCAAAATGTGCCAATTTGTAAATTCTATAGTTATAACAATAATTAAAAAAATTTCCCAAACTATAATTACTTGAATCCTTAAATAAAACGAAATGTAATGAAAACTTGTTAATTTCATAAAGAAACAAGAATTTAAATAAACTGCAAATGTAATTGCATGAATTGAAAAAAAAATGTATTAAATTGGAAACAATAAATATGAAGTGAAAAAATATTTTGAAATTTAAAGGAAATAAAACTACAAAGATCTATAGAAAACTTAAATTTCTTAAAATGTAACTCACAGTAAAGTAAGTTTGAATAAATAACTTAAAACATGAAGAGATAAGAAGGAAATTATATAATTAAACGAGTAACTAAAAAGTAAATATATTGAATGAAAAGTGAATAAAATGGGTATTTTCAGGCCATTTACCATTTAGTGATTTATAAGAATCATTAATATTTCTTTCGTGGACTTTTTCCAGCTTTTATATGGTTCCTTGCTTCAAAAAACCTAAAAACTAGCATGAAATGTAAATCGAAGATTAAAACAAAAAGGAAGCTAGTAGAAGAAGAATTTCAAAAAAATTAAATGACTTGAAATGTAAAGAACTTAAGAAATAAATGGAAGCGAGTAAATGGCAAGAATGTAAAGACTTTTATTTAAATGTGGTTGAAAACATACCCTTGACTCAGGAAACCAAAGTCATTTCAGTGTGTGAGGCATGCTAAGTATTGCCGAGTGTTTGCATAATATTTTTCAACAACAAAAATGATTTACAAAGAGTCCTATTCATAGATTTTTGGCTCTTAACAATCAAGAAACCTTATGCAAGCACATCTAAATGCCCAGGATCGATTATCTAAGATCTTTACATCTGAGTTGATTTGAGAAACACTCTCAATAACTGCTGGTAACTATTTTCTGACTTTGGAATTTTCAAATTCTTGTTTCCAAATCTTCATCTACTTGACACTTTATCACTCTTCTTCATCAAACTTGACTTCCTGGTTTCTCATTCAATCTCAAAGTAGACCAACAGTTTCATGCCCACACACACACACACAAAAAAAAAATCATTGCTTTTACACCTTTTTTTAAATCTAAATATCATTTGAAAGAACTTCCAAATCTTCGTTGAGTCCAAACATTTCCGCCAGAGAGCTCCAAATGGAAGAAATCCAACCAGAAGAATGTTTTAGTTTTGGCCTTGGAACAATTGATGCTTCATCAGTTAAATACGGCACTATATAAGTTTTCATGTCACTACGAGAGATATCTAGATGATCTCCCGATACGTTAACAAATTTAACTTTCCCAGCTTCGTCAAGAGCTCTCAAACCTATCCAATCATCAATGTAGAGCTCAGTCTGCACAAAACAAAGATATCAAATGTCTGAATATGAAATATGATAGAACAAACATATGTAAAAGGATAAAATAGGGTTGAAAGCATGCATTAAAAAGAAAATAATTAACTGCTACAATAGAAGACAAGATAATGCAATCATTTGGTAAGAAACTGCTCATGCGAGCATCAGGCCATGGAGTTATTTTTTCATTTCAATCATTGAAAGCTATAGCAAGCTCATTTAATTTTTTAAAAAAATCCACAAAGTTTATATAAGAATTTTACAGCATCATATTCCTTGAGAAGAACCTATTATGATCTGAACATTTCAATATTTCTCTCTATAGTAAGTGGCCAAATTAATGCTTATGGAGCAAATGTTTATCGCAAAGTTAGCCTGTGATAGAAAAAGTTCAATTTCTCTGCCCTCAATCTACACTACCCTGGAGACTTATATTACTCCAACCTTTCTAAAATAAGAATTGCTCAGAAAGAATCAAGATTTGTGAGAGGCAATGAAAGAGCTCCAGACGGTAATAGAATAGTAATCAGGCAACGGAGGAGAGTCAGGTTGTTTCTCACTCCAGGCAGCTTCTTTTCCAATACTATGACGGGGAACAAAAGCCAATACATATCAGATTAAACAAGGATAATGGTTGATGATAACAGATAGAATACTGGTTTAGAATGTAAATACTAAGAGAAATCAAGAAAGGAGGTTATATTGAATATTCTCTTCCTATGCTGGACCAGTGGAACCTAAAGTAAAGAGCAAGAATGGCTTACAGTAGAAGCCTCCAGCTAGACTTACCCACCAAAACCTAACTTATCAACTGCTTAGGTTCCCCTACCTACTTCTGCTTTATTTATAAAAAACCTAACTAATTTAACTACTCTAACAGTTTATAATGTGATACCTGTTATTTCTTTTTCCCTGGTAGATGTCAAGTATATAGTAATATACTAATATAATATAATTTAACTTATGTTTTAAGTAAATGGTAGTATTAGTATTAAGGTCTAATATGCAATAAAAAAGAGAAAACAAGGGAAAATATGCAATTTGAGTAATTTGAGGCTTGGGGTGTGCAAAAACTAGGATTGAACCTGAATGAAACCAGTTTAGAGCCAAACCGGTTACATAATAATGGTTTGGTTCAAACCTTTTTTTGCACAGCCCTATAGAATAAATAATAAAAAAAATAAAATATATAAGAAACCTGTCAAGGGATTTCCATTGTGGAAATCAGAAAGCAAATAAAAGGAAAGAGGAAGGAGAGGAAGAAGAAAGAAAAGGAAGAGAAAAAAAAGAGGAAGATTGGAGCCTTTGTTGCATCAGACGTAGAAAAAACGAAGAGGAAGATCGGACTTCTGTTGTTGATTCTGTTTTAATGTATTCTATTCCTGTATTTAGTAAAATGCCTATATCCAAGAAGCCATTCTTTGACGTTTAATTATTTTATTTTTCATATTTAAACTAAGGCATTTACTCTTGCTTCATTGAGGTGGTCTCTCTTCCAATGGAGGCCGATGTACCAGAGGTGATCCACAGTCAGTTGTCATACACTCATATCTCATGGAGGAGGGAGGTGAGAGAATTATGGATTCACAGGCAGCAGCAAAGCAGCTAAGAAGTTGAGTATGCAACATTTGCAACAATTAACTACAGATACGGAATGCTTAAATTACCTGTTGAACTGGTACAACGGGATGGAGGGCTCCATTTGGATAATAGCCAAACCAAGCTGTTTCCTTTGGTATTACAATTGTATCCTGTTCAAACTAGTTTTCATGCAGACAAGACAGAGCAATACGAATCAGTCATGTTGACACAATAGTTGTAAATTAGACAACTCCAAATTACCAAGAGATATTAGAGGGAGATTACATAGCTCTTCTAACGCACCATTATGAGAATCAAATTCTGTAAGCTAGCAAATCGCTGCCTGTAGGTGGAATTCCTCTTATTAACTATTTCATTATTAAGCTTTGGAAGGAACTTACAACCCCTAATGTAGCCAGCTATATCCTGAAAAAGGATAAAAGAACAGATTATGTTTCCTTTGATCTGATTTGTAAGCCATAGAAGCACTTGATGGGTTCGCAACCTATAATAAGTCCATAATGGAGAAATTTGATTGAATATGTCATTGACCACTGATAGAGAACCAAAACACTTTTGTAATGTGTCAGATACAATTGAACTAGCAGCAAAAGGCAACTTATATGAAATTGTTACTCCAGTAAAATGAATATAATTGACACAAGGCAGGTCAAGACTGCATTGTATTAGGATATAGCTATAGCGTGTGCTTAGCTGACAGCTGTTACTACTTGCAGCTGGCAGGTAGTTACTATTATATATTGTAATAGTAGTTATAGCAGTTAGACTTGTGCAACCAATTATGTGGCTCACCATCTCTACTCCTACACTAAAAATTAGAATCCCTAATTTGGAGTGAAGCTTTCACTCTCTTTACTCTCTTAACTAGAGATTCTCAATACTCTCTCTCTTCTCTGCTTGGGAGGTGCTTCTCACACTATCCCCATAATTAGCCAAAAAATATCTCAATCATCTCAAACTATTCTTTTATCTTTATCTGTTATATTTAATTTTCTTAACCACTTATCCATTTCAATTTAAAAATAATCTTATACCACGATTTAAATTATTTATTATGAATCCAAAAGAAATTGTATATATTTAAAAATATTTTTTATTATAATTATAATTTATATAAATTTAAAAACATTTATTTATTATGAATTATCATTATAATTATATACAAATAAAATTTGTCCTTTGCAATGCACATACTAAAATACTGTTTCTGTATATAAATGTATATGTACCCTCAGATTATAATCAGAATACAGATTACATACATCTCCCAATTTTGTTTTCTGTCGCAAATTCTATCAACCATAGTTTTCTCACACTTTTTGCAGTATAAACAATGGAATCTAATCTGCATATATGCATGGCTGAAATGTTTGAAGATTGAAAACCAATTTTCATGAAAATATAATAACAAACAAAATGTACTTCAAAAAATCCAAGACTATACTCACTATGGGTATTTTAACATAGCCACTGGGAGCCAGATTTTGCTGCAGCAAAGTATTGGACAAAGAAATAAGGGAAGTAAGCCATCAGTTTAATAGATTGAAAAGGAAAATATTTAAAAAATGAATGTAAGACATGCAAACATCCATTTTTCTGAAGACCATAATTATGATCTGAATACAATAAAAAGAGTGAAAAATTGAAGTAGAAACCTGGGCAAACCGGCTGTAGATCCCTAATTGGAGTACAACATCAATAAGGGTGCATAATGACTCGGACTGGGAAAGAAAAAAGAAACAAAATCATGTTAGAACATCATGCTATGATAACTCTCTGTAACAAAATTACAGATAATTAACAGCTTAATTATTTTAATGTTTTTACTCAATCACAGATATGACGAACATTAAAAATATTCGATTGATTGGTCTGGAGTTATCAACAAAAAAAATTTGTCTAAGTCAGTTTGTTTCTTTTTTTCCAAGTTCTTTTTTTGCCCAGATCGATATTTCATGGTCTACCACATGCAGTAAAAAGGACTTGCCAAGCAAATAAAATAATTTTGAAAATGAGAATGGAGTACCTACCATTGGATAGGGTATAAATTACTTATTGCAATAGTATGCTTATTATTTATTGACATAGTATAATAAAAAGATCATGTTGATTCCATATAAAATTATAATGCAGGGTAGCAAGCCAAAATTTTTTGCACCTGATTTCAATCTATAGATTAACATCATGTGGCCCAACAATGGATCTAGGATAAGCTTACACACCATCTTAAAATTTGGGATTACGGGCTAACTCGATCCTACAAAACCAGCTTGTAAGATGAGAATTGTTCAAGCTTTATAATCTCTATTTAAGCCATATCTCTAATCTTTGTGGGACTAAACACCACCCTTGAGGCTACAATTTAAAGCAACGCCCAAAGTGAATGCAATTAAGGCGAGCTAGGTGTGACCGCAATTAAGGCAAGTTAAGGGTAACTACAATTAAAGCGACTCTCCAACAAATACAAATTTCCTTGGTTACATAGTTTTTAGTCATGTGAGAAGGCCAGGAGAGGCACCAACAATGAGAATATAGATTGCGTATTTTAGTCCCATGAAAAAAAGGAGGCCAAGAAGGACTTTGAAGTCATCAAGTGAGATCTCATGGTAAACAATAATCTTGAACCTTTGTTTTTTAACCAAACCGAATGACATCATTGATCCATGTAGCCGATGACACCTATTGGGATGAGGCTTTGCTGTTGTTGTAATACTAACTTCCTTGATGAATCTAGCTGCCATATGGAGGCATCGGCTAAAGTATCAAGTTATACAGAAATGTCAGCTCTCAAGTGTCTGAACTGACAAAAGATTATTTTTTATTTGGAAATGTAGGTGTTGGTGTTGGAAACATGATCGACATCTCAAGCAGGAGTGTCCATGCTTCAAAACTCAAAAGTAACTCCAAGTCATCCATCATGGTCCTTCTTAAAAACTCCAAACCTAAAAACTATAGATCTTTCCCTTGTTTCCTCTTAAATCATCCGCAACACCATTGGCTGTAAACACTGCATTCAAAGTTTGTCATCCAATAATAGAAGCACTCTAAGCCTAAAACTAACTTTCCTACAAAATCCTATCAAAATCTTGTAATCAATTAAAACCAATCTAAGGGGGGCAGCAAAACCATCCTAAACCTTTTATAGAGCTGCCCATTTTAGGAACCCAGGTAATGAAGGTTTCTTGCCAAGAATGGAAAGGGAGAATAAAATGATCTCCATTCTGAGATTTAAAAAAAATGCAGGAGAGTGGGCAGACTATGGGAAACTAGCTTTGAAGGGTTTGGTTCCCTGGCATACAGGGGAAAAAGTAAAGATGTACAAAGCAGGAGGCAACAACCAAAGCAACTGCTGATTCAATTAAATGCAGTTCAACAAAAATATGCAGGATCAAGCCGCATGCTCACATTCCAACCTCACTCTTTTTGTTGTTCACAAAATATTATTTCATTTTATCCTTCCAAAGGACATTAAAAACAAGTATATCCTCCCATTCTTTGTTATTGATTTACATATTCGTTGAGATCCATTCTAAACATGCAATTTCCTGATTGATAGCAATGTCTACGACAAATAGAATAATTTGAAAACTGCTGCTTATTTATCTGGTCAGGCAACTTTGTCTATTACACTTATTAATAAAACATATTGCTGAAAGAATGCTTCATTAGTATCGGCATTTCTATATAAAAAGCCAACATCTGCTGAATGAAGTTCATCTACGATGTTTACCCAACTTAACCTTAACAAAAGACAAATAGAATATAGAGGAATTGCAGAGACTTTCTAAGCGCAGTAGTAGAACAAGCACATACTCCACATAATGGAATAGAAGCGGTACCAGCATGTGGACCTCCCAGCGATATAAAATTCTTAACCTGTATCACAAACAAAGAATAAAAATATAATACACTACATTGAATTAAAATATGGTACAAATAGAATAATAAATAAGAGCTACAAAAACATAAAGAATGTATTCAAGGAAAAAGAGTTCTCCATAAAAGAACCACATTAAAATGCAATGTCAAGATTTCTTCTGACTTTAAAAGTAATAAAAATGCAATATCATAAGATCATAAAGTTAGTTCTTACAGGAGGTGCTCCATCACAAAATTCAATTATTCCTCTACCAATCAAGTTTCCCTGATAACCAAAAGAACCAATATGCTGTTAATATAGGAAAAACTAAGTCAAAAACTGAAAGTTCACTAACACAGTATTAAAAGTTATAAAACAGAAGTAAAAACATACAGGTGGAGAAATTAAGATCAGAAATATTTCCTTATCGGAAAAAACCCAGAAATATTTATATTTAAAATCCCAAATTTTAGAATAATAATTAATAGGCTAAAATCAGTGCAATAATTTTGAAAATTTGTTTCTGTTTCTAAGGCCCACACATGTCCATGTTAATAACAGAAAGTTCTAATGAATACATGTGGTGGAAAGATCAAGCTACATGGTCAAAGAAATATGTCATTAATATTCAGAAGCAATCACTTAGATGTGTTTGTGGAAGTTAAAACAAAAAATGCCATGAGCATTGACCCGTATCAAAAGCCAAGAACACAAATGTACTTTTTTATAATTTGGGCTAAAATATATTCTTGGTCTTCTATCTTCTTAAAAATTCATTTTGGTCCTTTAACTCTCAAATTTCACTTAATGTTGTCCTTATGAAACAATGACCATTTTTGTTTTGGGGCACGATTTTGAACCCTTTCTTTTACTTATTCAAGACATTAAACTTGTTCCATTTGATTCTTCTACATGAAAACACCCAACTAATGTTTGAGCCAAAAAGGGCTACAAACATGGTGAAAATTGTGTGAAAAATGAGTAACATGAGCAGCCAAAAAACTGAAAAATCTAATATAAAATTATTTTCTAGTTACTCAGGAGACTCACTTTTCATGTGATTTTCTCCATGGTATGGCCTTTTTGATTAGGTTCCATAGTTTCCATGAAGGTACTAGGTGAATCTAATAGGACAAGTTTCAGGTCTTGAATTAATAAAAAAAAGGTTACAAATTGTGCCCAAAATAAAAAATGACCATTGTTTCGGAAAGACATCATTAACTCAAATTTGACATTATTTATATAAATAATTTGTTTGAAAACAATGTCATCTGTCTTTTAGCTAAACTATCATAGAAATTTTCTCGCCCTAGGTAATTCTTCAGATGGAGAAACAAAATAAGTTAGATTTAATTATTTATTTAGTTTTTATATACTTATAGTTTCTGAATTTATTTTTTTAGTTTTTATAATTAATAAGTGAATTTTTTAATTTTTAAAATTTATATTTTAATTCTAAAAAAAGGTCCTTTTATTAAAAAAATTTAATTAACACAATTAAAAAATTTTGACAATAAAAATCTTTCGAAAACTAAAATATAATCTTTAAAAATTAAAAAATTCACTTATTAAATTTAAAAACTAAAAAATTCACTTATTAACAATGATTAAAAGAAATAAGTGTGAAAATTATAAGAATTAAATGGGTAATTAAACCCATAAGTTAGGATAATCCATGGATTTATTTTAAACAATAATTAAATAATCACAATGTATAAACATTTTTTATTTTTCCTTCATTGTTCTACAGCTGGTAAGCTTACAAGCAGAACTCTCTTACCTACATGGCCACCTTGCTCAAATGGAGTTACCTCAACCATCACCACCTCCTCCACCACCGCAAACAACGGCAGCACCACCCTCCGGTTTCTCAATTGCCGACCTACCGCCGGCCACAGTTGCGGCAGTGCCGGCCACCACCTATGATTTGTCTTCACTTTTTGATCCACTGGGCCAAACTTCATGGGCCATGCAACAGAGGGCCATAGACTTACGTCAATACCTAGCTGCTGCTGCTGCTCCATCAACCACCTCTGGTGCTGACATTCAAGCCGTGGCACGTGACATTCCTCATAGACATGGGTCTCCTCCATCACCTCCTGCGTCAAGCTCCAATGCTTCACCATCTCTATCGCATTCTAAATGATCAAACATCTTTTTTGCTTTATAAATTAATGAACTTATATATTTTTCTTTTGGTAAATGGAATTTAATTAGAAACTAGACTAGCAAGGGATCTAAAATTTTCAAACATATTTCAATATATATATGAGCAAGTATATTTATTATAATAATCATGATCATATATGATTGTTCTTTCCTTCCTTTCTTTTATCCTTTTTTGTGTTGTTGGAAAAAAAAAAACCTTACTATAGTATAGACATGCATTTGCTTGCTAGTTATATTTCGAATTTCTTTTGCGATCGAGTACGTGCTGATAGTATAAGATGTGGCTCTCGATCGTCAATGAGTCATGGATTATGGAAAGAGGAGGATGCATGCGCATTATGACAATGATCATGTTTGACCATGGTTGAAAGTTTTTTCATGGTTGCAATCTTTTACATCCCATATTTGCCTCTTTGGAACTTGTGCTTAGAAAAAACTTTGTAAAATAAGTGGCTCTTCTATTTTTACGTCTAAGGGGATGTGATAAAGGATGATGAATGCCGAATTTAAAATTAGGTTAAATGTTACCTTTATTATATATGTTTTAATAATTCTTTTTTTTTTTTGTTGTTGTTGTGATTCTTTATGTTTTAAGAGACATGCCATTAGGATTTTAAATTTCAAAATAATTAATTTAAAGTGATGATTTTTAGCTTCTACAAGCTTTTTTCTTATTGTATTTTTTAAAAGTTATAAAGCCAACACCTTTCAAATTCAATTCCTATAGACGACTTTTCAATTCAACTAACCATAATCAAGGATTTACACAACGAAGTGCACCACAAATGGAGCTTTCTATGACTTTGCTTCGATTCTGTGTGAGGTGAATGCAACACCCTAAGCGATGCCATGTCACAGCAACTCCTTCTACCACCACACACATGCACATAACCTCTCATCCCTTTCCACCAACCACGTTCTTTGCCACCGTTGTTAAGCTTCTTCCACCGCACCCACATAAGTAATCATTTGTGAGATAAAGTTAATCAGAGTTAGATATTACAATTATCTTATATATATTACTATTATTATGGATAATTATAAACAAATGATCATGTTCGTTTTTCTGAATCTATTTGTGGAATAAAATTAATTATATATACATGTAATCAGCCACATGCGATGGTTATTAATCATTTGTGAGGTAAAATTAACTATCATTATCCATTTCAATAATCTCATGACACTATTAAACACATGGGTAATATGAGTAATTGTATATAATTACGTTCCTTTATTCTCAACCACTTAAGACAACATAGAGCAGTTAGTGAAAATAACAGTCTTTTCTTCTTATTTTCCCTTTCTTTTCCTTCTTCTTCTTCTTCTTCTTTTTTTTTTCTTTTTCTATTTAACTTTCTGTCAGGATTATAGACTTATAGTGGTTTTTTGAACTTTGGGACCACTGATTTTGTGAACTTTCGTTCCAGCCAGGCATGATAAGAGAGCGGGAATGGGGAGGAGCTAAACGTTAATGTAAAAATGTGTTTTGACTGAATCATTACTTCAACAGTGCAAAGTATCTGCATAAATATAGCTTTAGAGGGCTATGGTAGAAAAAATGTGTTATAAGCAATTAAGTTAATTGATTCTCAACCCTTGCTACAAAATATGTTATCATGCCATGATGCAATTCAACAGAACTAAACTTCTGTTCTGAGTACTTGCAATCTATTTGACATAAATAAAATGTCGACTTGATTCTAAGGATTTCAATCTCATGGTTTCCTTTTAGATCGAGTTCGAGCTTATCTCACTTGCACATAATCTGATACAAAGCTCGGTCCAACAATAAATAAATGAGATATAAAGTAATTTTTTTTTTAAAAATTACTTTAAATATATTGAGCCTTTTTGCTAAACGTACTGTGACTTTTTTTAGTAATGTATGAGGGTTTTTTTTTATAAATATTATTAACAAATATTTTTTTTTTTCTTAATTAGTGGACCTAAAGCATAATTTTTAGTTATTTTATCTTTAAACTGAACATGTCATATATACATCATTTAATAGGAGTCACTTTTCTCAGTAAGATGCACTAAAGTGAGAGAGACATCTTCGTAAACACAATTACTGCATAGTACCATATAAGTGATGTTTTTGTTTTGTTAGCCACTTATACATAACTATCAAAATGGATCCAAATCCACGGGTCAATCTATATAGCTTCTTATGGATTCAGGTCGAACCAGATCTAAAAAAGGAAAAATATTATAATTAACTGTAAAATTTAACCTAATCCACGTATGACTTGATTCATAGTAAGTTGGGTTGGTCCACCTAATCTATCTAAAAAATCATCAATTAGTATAATATAATATTTTTTAAGAGGTAGTGTCTTGTTCATTTAACTATAAATAAAGCAAACTTTACCTAAAATATACTTTTAGCATTTTATAATATTGTTCAACGTTATTTTATTTAGTGTTTTGTTCAAAACTATTTTTAAAAGTTGTTATTATAGTTTAAGGCTTCTAACTTGTGATAATATGTCTTGTTGTGGTGTATGAATAATGAAAGATTTAATTTAGTTAATATTTTTTCTAATTTATTTAAATTTATTTTTCTAAAAAAATTGATTTTTTTGTTAAATTTTCTTTTTGAAAAAAGAAAATATTTTTTTAAAAATTTTAGATGAATTGATGGACCAACCTGTTTAACCCATGACCCATGATGAGCCCAATTAAACTATTTTTTTAAGAATTAAATTTAAGTGAATCGGATTGAATTAACCCATTTAAAAGATAGGTAAAGTTGGATCAGGCTCAATGAATCAAGCCATCTTGTTTTGATAGCTATAGAGCAAGACATGCAATCCTACAACATATCATATTAATTGGGTCAGCTTAAAAGTAAATCTACTAAATGTGTGTTTAACCCAACTTAATTTTTATTTAAAATTTACTTTTAAATAAAAATTAAATATTAGAGCTTAAAAATAAGTATAAGTTGTTTTTTATATTTTATTATTTTTAACTTAAAATCTCTTTTTAATATAAAAGGTGTTTGGTAAATTTTTTTGGAAATATCAATTTTATTTAAAATTAGTTATCTTATCTAATAAAAAGTATTTATCAAATAAAAATATTGGGCAAAATTAATTTAATTACATAAATTTATTTTAATGATTATAAAAGTAAATTAAAATATTAAAGTATAAGCATTTAAGTTTTTAAGTTTATTTTAGTGATGATTTGAAATAATATTTATTAATTATTTATTGTACAATAATATTTTGAAAGAAGTAAAAATAATTATTTGAATATAGTTCAATAATATCAAATCTCGTTAAAAAAAATTGAATAAATAAGAATCCACTAAGAAGCAAAATTGTTACCGCATATGATAAAAAAAAAAAAAAAAGCAAATTGTTACTGCACACACAATCGATTAAGTCCAATCCAAAGTTGTATTAGAAAAATAAATTAAAGAAGAAGAAGAATACAGGCTTACGCTGAATCGGATGGAAGCCTTGGCAATATAAGCTCTGCAAAAGCCCATCCAAAGCTCCTCTAGGGAACTTTTGTTAAAAGCTCCTTTTCGTAAAATAAATAAGCTTTTAAAAATTTAAGGACCTTTATTCAAATATTGTTTGGCCCAGCTTCTTCTTTTAAGGAGAAAAAAATTTAAAAATAAACTACACGAAACACACTCTAAATCTCATGTTTTAATAAAGCAAAAAACCATATGTTGTAAAAAATATTCAAAATATAGTTCTTCTGATTAAAGTAAAAAAAAAAAATCTCTTTAAATGAACTGCTTCACTTACCATTAAGTTGTTCATGTTGGTAATAATTTTTTCTTCTATAGATATTAATTATTAATTTGTTAAAATTAAACTTATGATTTATTTTCTTAATTATAAAATCAATCTTATATCTCCCATATATTCCCATACATTGTATCTCTAGTACTTATCATGAGAATTTGAAGTAATTTATTCAATAACAGAAGTTAACCAAGTCCCTGAAGTACTGGCTGACTGCATATATATATATATATATATATATATATATATATATATATATATATATATATATATATAGCCTTGAAATGAAGATCAGAACAGAGAACCTCTTGGAACCTTCAAATATTAGCACAATGAGAGTGTGTCGAAGGCTTCATCAAAGGCAGCATGCAAGCCTACAACATCTAGTGTTTAGTATAACTTACATGACTATTATAACATTTAATAACTTATCTTGAAAGGAGAGAAATTAAATTATTCTAAAAGTAATTCTTTCACCGTTAATTTTCTTTTGCATAATTTATTTTCTTGAAAGTTAATAATTATAACGAATAATTAATTTTAATTATTAAATTTTAAGAAAATAAATGAGAAGAAATGATTCTTTTAAAGTTATTCTTATTCCACTTTAAAAAATTTATCATAATTTCATCGGTTAATAGTATAAATTTTGTTGCCATAAAAAAAATAGTACAACTTTTGTTACTGTAAAAGCATAGAAATTGAATTACGTACTCTCCACAAATCTCTTCCCTCGTCTATTTGGTTCGTACTTTCTTTGAAGTTAATTGAAACAGATTTGTCGACCTGAACATGTTTCCATTTTTGAGAAAACGAAAACTCGCCAGAAGTATGGGACACGTGTGTGTAAATTTGTGTAAGGTCATTGGGAGAATATGTAGCTGATCACTTTCTAGAAAAAGCATGCAACATATATATCAAAGACAATGAATGCAATCGATCAATGTAGTATAAAAATCTAATTTGAAATTTGATTGAGAAATTTTCATTAAAGATTAAACTTATATATTACTTAAATGATTCAATCAGATTACCCACTTGGGTGTGTCCAAAATGTTGGTTGGTTAGAGAATTAATTTAGCTGGAATCTAATTCTTATTCAAGATATATCGCTGAGGTTCGCTTTGTCAGATTTTTGTTTTGTTTTTATATAATACTTATACCAAAGAATGTGTTTGCTTTTACAAAATTAATTTCCCAAAATGTGAACTTGAGAATGTAACATACATTCCGATGCTTGATATAAGTTATAAAAAAAATATTCTCATGCATTATTTTCAAGAGTTCATTAGCTTATCTGATTACTAGTAACAAAGTCTCTTAAAACAAGCTCTACCTCTTCCACCACCCCTAGTTTTCGGAACCACTTAGCTAGTACCGCAGAAGCTTCTTCCTCAACCATAATGCCATCTCTCTCCAAATCTATTAGAAATTCTAATGCAGTATTTATCTTACTTTCCTTCTCATATGCAACCAACACTGAAGCTATGCATTTATCACTAGGTTTGATACCTGCTCTTCTCATATTTTCAAATGCAATGAGAGCCTTCTGACTTTGCCCAGCCATAACATAAGCATTAACAACCAAACTACAAATCTTATCATCTGGGGTGATACCGGCCAGTTGAATTGCATCAAACACCCTTTGTGCACCTTCAGCATTACCAATCATAGAGTAGGCTCTAAGCAGCGCCTTGTAAACCTCGCTGCCTGCGAGTATTTCTTGTGCCTCCATTTCTTGAAGTAAATTCTCTCCTTCTTCAGGCATTCCAGCTCTGATGTAGGCCATGATCATTGAGCCATACGATCTTTTATCCAAAGGTTCGCCGAGCAATTTGATCTCTTCAAAGTACTCCTTGGCCCGGTCATGATTGCCAGCCTTGCTGTACATGTGAACCATGGTAGTCAGAATTACCTGATCATAGATGAAGCCCCTTTGCTTCATGAGTGCAAGAAATTTTTCCGCATCTTCCAATAGATTGTGCTCGCCATAATAATGTATTATCTTTGTGTAGTCACGAATATTGACTTCAAAGGATTCTTCCATAAGAGCATGTTTTGCAACCTAAAAATGTGTATAAGTCCGCAGATTAATTTTAGACTGTAAGGCATAAAGGAAATAAAATGTTTCACTCATAACACAAACAAATTAAGGTGCATGGAATCCGGTAAGAAAATGATCACCTACCATGAAAAACAGTTGGATAAATATCATGTTGCTTAAATTTTCTTCCTATCTTTTCAACACAAGTAAATCACTCCCTTGCTTCACAAACTTACTCGACAGACCAGGAGGTTTAGATGGTTAGAGGAAAAAACTGCATTCCCCTTCCAATTACCAATCAAAGAGCCATGAAATGGACAACATATCAATTTTCATAATGCATGTAAATTTAATTTCTTATTTTATTTTAGTTTATTAAGTTCACTACTTTGTGGTAAATACATAAACCTCAAACTTGCATCTTGGCGTGGGTCTTCACATTTAAAACTAACAAAATCAAAGGGGTAAATACAGCACTACCACATGCAATTTGGATAGTTTGAATAGCTTCAAACCTCAGTACCAATAATATATCAAGCAAAGATAAAATGTGAAATACCTCAAGGTAAACAGGATGTTCCCTTATTTTCAACTCTTTCAGAACTGAAAGCCAGTCTGCTCTGGTAGGCTTCATTAACTTCACCCATGATCTCAAAAGATCAGACATGGAGCCCTTTTCTGCAGAAAAACATATAATCTGTCTCATCAAGGCTTTGCATCGATCGGCCATCCTGAAAGGAAGTTTAGATATGGCCTGTTGTTGTTCTTTTGTGACATTTTTGCCAACCTCAATCCACCTATACCTTCTGTCATTGTCTTCTTTCCCTTCTTCTTTAACAACTTCCTCCAAACCAACACTCACTAATACTGAATCAAAACGGTGTTTACGCAAACCAAAATAAACGGGGTTTTGGCATAATGAGTTTCCTCTGGTCAGAACTCGACAAAATTTGGTAACATCATTGGTTATTGAGTAGTTTGGATGATAAAAGTTGCACAGTAGGTTATTGCAATAGGTGCCCATCATTATAGTGTGATCAAAGCCAACACATGTTATATCCTATTAATTACCAACATAAGAAGTTGAAGTATTTTTTCTTTATCTCAGCATTCACTTGCCTTGTAGTGATATCCTAAACATGCTCCTAAAATTCAATACAGAAGCAAACGTTGGTAATTAATTTATTAACACATATTAGTTAAGAAAAACGCTAAATCAACTTATTATTCCTGTCGAATAGCAAATATTTTTCTCAAGCAAGATGCCATTTTTTATGAGCAAAACTTAACAGAAAAAGGGTGCGAAGATCTTACAAAACTCACCGATTCAATGCATAACTCTACGAGTTCCCATTCAAATGACTCCATTCAGGTGCTGGTGCCATGATTCAGTGCTCTCAGAAAGTGGATCAAAGGCTTCCTATTCAACGGATTCGGATGCTTCCTCGGCCGCGCAGTACGTACTTCTGTTTGGAGAGTCTACTTTGAGTGAGTGGCTTGGTTTCGGAGTTAGAAAATTGGGTTCTCTTATCATCGTTGGAAAGAACCAGAAACGCCGAAAAGACACAATTGCCCTCAACACGATCTACTTAGGGACGGTTATTAAGTCAATTCACTTCCAAACTCGAAGCCTATCGCAAAACGGAACCGTAATCCTCAATCCAACACGACGGCGCGTTTGAGACCACCATGACGGCAACGGTGGAGGCAGGGAATCCGGCAGATTTGTTGGATTCCACTGAGGAGGACATGTTGGATGCCAAGTATTGGGAGATCAGTATGTAGAAGACGGCATTGGAGGGAAGGAAAGAGGAGGTGGTGGAGAGGGACGATGATTTGGAGATTCAGATTGGGAATAAGCTCAGGAGAGATGCCTTTTTGGTGTTCAGGGCTCTTTGTAAGTTGTCCATGAAGACGCACAGTTGATGAAGGGGAAGATTGTGGCATTGGAGCTGTTGAAGATCTTACTGGAGAATGCTGGAGCTGTCTTCAGGACTAGTGAAAGGTAAAATTTGTGTTGTATGCTATCATATTGCTTTACTTTTTTTGGGATTTAGTTTAAACTTTAAAGTTGCTAGCATGTTTGGTCAGTCTTTCTTGGTTTAATTATGGTGGTATTACTGTGATAGACAACTGGGAGATGTAATGGGGTGTTAAACATGGTACTGGAAAGTGGTAATGTGACTGCATTTTGTCAATTTTCTGTCAAGGTTGATAACTCAAATTTCACTTTCATTTGGGTTGTTAACGTGAAAATGAAATTGTGGAGGATATTTCGGGAGTTATGATGTTTATGATGCAAGATATGGAAAGACTGAAGAGAAGTATGTAAATGTCATATTGGGCTAGTTTGTTTAAGCTTATTTTTTAAAATAAGTGGTTTTTAAAATAAAATAAGCAGTTTTATGGTTTTTTGATATGTTTGTCTAGACTCCTTTTACTTAAAATAAACAGTTTTTTGCTTTTTTTAAAAAGTGCTTATTTTAAAGTTGTTTTTTTAAAAGTATAAACAAACTCACCCATTGTTATGTAGCTTGATTAGGCTTCACATGTGCCAAATATATTCTGAACTATGAATCTGCTTTGGTTTCAGGAATTCCTTTAAGCAGATATTTTACGATTTCTACTTGAATAGAACATCTTTGTTGAGAGAAAATAGAATTTCACATTGCTAGGTATTCAACTTTGAATTTTTTGTTTTGTTCCTCTATAATGGTGGTAATCGTTGCCCACTACAATATTTGAAAGCAATATGGTGCTTATATAGGGTAAGTGTGTAACGGTTCCTATTGTTGTTGTCATCTCATCTCATCTCACTCCATTCCACACACACCTTGTACTTAACTTTCTCTAGAGCTAATAATCAAGATCCCACGTAAGCTATATGATCTTTAGATTCTAAGTTCCTGGGTTTAAGTCTCTTCCTTCAACAAAATTTTTCTAACTTTCGTATACTTGACTCACAACTCTCACTTAGGTTCAAAAAATTATAACGGTTCCACTCTAAGATTTCCTACCTAATATTAATTGGGTGCTAATTGAATAAATTGAACAAATCACTTCTTATTTCTGTAAACTTGTTCAAACTTAAGGTTTACTCCTTATAGGAATTTCACTAAAAAGCTTAAACTTATTGGAGTAATCTATAACAAGGGTTAAGGATAATTCAAGGAATCCTAAAATAACTTTTTGGTTCGACTACTAGTAAAGGGCGTCTCATCTTAATCTTAAGTTTCTTCTCATCTCAAAACAACTTTTGTCCAAAAAGGATTTAAAGCCATCTCTCACCTAGACGTAGCATATGCTAAGGGTCATGATCATCTAACTAAAATACATAACAAAACTCTTAGCACGAAACGTGATTCCCAAAGGTCTCTAAGAATCTTATGATACGCCCCATAATCCAACTTAACTGGAAACACACTAAAGTGTCAATCACCAAAATCACTACAAGAGGTAACTTAAGGTAGAGAGATCATGTCCATGCATCCCATGAACATACAGGGACATCAATCTTGTCTAGGCATGACCAGGTACACGTAGAGGCCACAACAGGTACTAAGGTAGTCATCAGAGCATCCTCAAACTTTTCCCATATTAAGGTAAAGAGAACTAAAATTTATCTTGCTAATTATACAACTATCATCAATAATCCTTTAGGTCATCTACCTGGCACAAAAACACTCATTCTTGAACTCTTCCATGCTTAGTGATTAATGCCCTACTAACTACCTTACTCTCTTCTTAAGGTTTCACACTAAACCTCTTAATTATACTTCATAAATTTTCCAACTACTCTATGTTCTCAAACAACTCTATACTAGATATTTTCCACGAACTATGGTTACAAGTTTCTATAGGTACTATGCCTACAAGATTCTCAATCTCGCACTTAGGTGGTAACTAAGCATATCCTCAAGGAACACAAGTACATGACTTACTAAGTTTGACTTTCGTCTACAGGTAACAAGGATCATGCCTACTCAAGTATTTTCTCTCGAAACATCTTAACGTGATTGTCAAGGGCGAAGTCTCTCTTCATTCGTAACAGAAGTAACAACATGACAATATATCAAGGAGTTTAACAAGACATGATTGGAAGATGAGCAGCCAATAACAAGATGAACACTTGATTGATTAGGAGACAATAATTTTAAATCAAGAAGGATCACTCATCCAGAATCAACAACAAATATTCCAAATGAATTCTATAAACGAAAACATGACCATAACGTAAACTCATATGGAGATATTAACAATTCACTTAATTGTGACAGAAACATCAGTAATTCAATTGTTTGATGTAGGCTCATAACACAAGGAATGAATTATATTCAAGCTTGCAAGTGTAATCAAATTACTTGACTTAAGCATGCAACACAAAGAATAGGTTGCACTAGAATCAAAAGGTACGGTCAAAAGAGTATTTTTTATGAAATATATCTCGATATGAGTCATCAAACTATAGCATCACTAAGAACAAGAAATCACAAACAACCATACTATCTATGCAATTAAGGCAAAACACCATACTACAAGTATACATAGAATTATAAGGTTCCTATGACAAGTATATAACATACATATAAGAATAAAGAATTAAATAGTCACTAAGAATGTATTAAGGAATCACAAATTTCAACAACTACATTCATAACTACACACAAAATAAAGGGAGTTAAATAGTCATGCGTTTACATATCAAGAAAGACACACTCATCCAAGGCATATATATATATATATATATATATATATATATATATAGATATACGGTTCAAAAGGTTTTCACAACACTAATCCACACATCAAGAGAAAAATAAGTTTATTAACAACATACACGCAGAAAGTTAAGGGCTCATTAAGGCATTATCCATCAATATCAAGACTACCAGCATCACCTAACGATTTGCCATAATGTCCAACTGCACTTCACAGATTATAGAGATGATCAATCTCATAACTCATGAATCAACAGTGAATTTATGGTATAATAGATATTAAGGATGCAACACACATCATAATTATCATTTCATCTCATTTAATCTTGCAAAGGAAAATACAATCAATAATTCAAGCATTCTAAACAAAAATATTAATAAGTAACTATAAAAAGTGCACACCAGAATATGATAAAATATGATAAACACGTTTGAATAATTTTTTTAAAAGATAAAAGATGAAATTAAAAAAATAAAAGCTAAAAGAAGGAAGTGTCATTTGACTTTTTTTTTTCTTTGATATTCTTCTGTCATCACGTACTAAATCCTATGAAGGAAAGAATTATGAAAAACCATAGAGGTAGCCCACATATGTCTGCTTTAATGACAAAATAAAAGTGTCATGTTGTGACCCTCAAGTTTTAATACAAGGATAGTTTGGCAATCATCACGAATAAGAACCAAAGCTTGTTTTTTTTTTTAACAAAGTGCATATTCTCTCTCCTAAAAATTCCTAAAGTACACTTATTTAATTTGTTTTTTTCAAAGTATATTACTTTTACGTGATCACTAGGAAATCGGGTTTGGTCACCTTGACCGGGTTTGACTTTTTTTTTAATTTAAAATATTATATTATATAAAATTATTTTTAATTGGTTTTAAAATTATTTATTTATTAAATTAATTTTTTAAGAGTTGATTAAATTAATTTTTTATTAAGAAAATAATATTATTAAATATAATTATTTTTGTTATATTATTTAATTTACTTAAGATATTTTTTGGGTGAATATTTTTTTAAATCTGAATTTTGTATAATAATATATTTATTTTAGTAAAAAATTTAAATTTTTTAATATAATTATTTTACTAAATATAATTAGTTTGTTTATGTCATTAGATTTAATTAAAAATGATAATACTTTTTGTTTAACAATTTATTTATAAAAGAACATTCTACCGCATTATCAATAAAATACCTAAACAATTATATTTGACTAGTGAAAAAATTAAGATAAAAATACGTTAGGACAATTATTTTTATTATAATCATGTTATCAATAAATTTCACATTTTTTTTATTTTTTCGTTCATTTTTTTTCTTATTCATCTCAATAGGAATGTGAGTTAAAATGTAATAAGATCATTCTATTCTTGTCACATTCTTGTGGCAATAAACCAAAGAAATTGTGGTAGAGTTTGGTAAAAAAAAAAAAAACCACCAAAACTTTCATGTTTACTCTGTATCCCACAAAATAAATACAACGGTAGAAATAACTTATTTATAAATAGATAATCAATGTCTTAAAAATATCAGTTAAATAATCAATAATAAAAACATTGAAAATCCCATTAAAAATAGAAATCAAAGTACGATTAACCGGTAATATTCATTAACAAAGACTTCCGATTTATATTTCTTAATTAATATCTTTATAACATTAATTTATATTTACTGTGTCGTAATAGCCTGTCTCTAACTTGAAAGGGAACTTATTTACGGGTTAGTTGTGGAAATGGTTAGAATTTTAAAAAATTACTATAATGAATATTTTTTTTTTAAAAAGTATGAAATTGAGTAAATCATATACGATTTCACAATAAAAAAAATCGTATGTCAAAGATCTCACTTTTTAAACTTTTTACTGAGAGTATTGATAAGAAAAAAAAAAACAAGACAGAGAGTATAATGAAATTTTTTAAAGTAATGAATCCGAAAGTCTAAATCACTAATATAAAATATTATCCGTATGAAAAAAAAGAAAAGAAGAACAATAATTAAAAAGCTCTTCCATTTCTCCGGCGTTTGCAATACTTAAAACCGTAACTACCCCTACATTATCCATTTCATTACATCCAATAACGTCGTCACTTCACAACTTATGCAGGGGCTCTAGCGTCAATTCACGTTCAGAGTGAGCAACGTGCCAAACCCGAAAATGCGATCTCAGAAAACTCAAAACTCCAGCAACCTTCTTTTTCTGCAATTCAGATCCCTCTCAAACCTTGCTCACTAACTCGTTCTCTTCCCCTTCTCAACTCAGTGAAAAACTGAAAATTCACCGAGTCAATTCGCTCCTCTCGCAGCTCATGGCACCACGATCCTAGTTTAGACGCGCCCGCATTTGATTTCCCCCGAAGATCTCACTCTCAGCCGCGTCGCCGAGTCGCAACTCGCTCCGAACTCGGGAATGGCTTCTTCGGAAGCCGATTCCCGGCTGAGTCAGGTCGTGGTCCCCGCGCTCGAGAAGATCGTCAAGAACGCGTCGTGGCGGAAGCACGCGAAGCTCGCGCACGAGTGCAAATCGGTGATCGAGAGCCTCAACCACCAGCAAGCGCTGCCGCCGGGATCTCCGTCGGACAGAGAACCGGAAACCGCCGTACCCGGTCCGCTCCACGACGGCGGCCCGGTGGAATTCTCGCTCGCGGAGTCAGAGTCCATCCTCGCGCCGCTCATTAATGCCGCCGGCTCCGGCGTTCTCAAGATCGCCGATCCCGCCGTCGACGCCATCCAGAAGCTCATCGCGCACGGCTACCTCCGCGGCGAGGCTGACCCGGACTCCAGCGCCGCCGCGCCGGAGGCCAAGCTCCTCTCCAGCCTAATCGAATCGGTTTGCAAATGCCACGATTTCGGCGACGATGCGATGGAATTGCTCGTCTTGAAAACCTTACTCTCCGCTGTGACGTCGATTTCGCTGCGAATCCACGGCGATTCATTGCTCCTCATAGTGCGAACCTGCTACGACATATATTTGGTCAGCAAAAACGTTGTGAATCAAACAACGGCGAAGGCGTCGTTGATTCAGATGCTGGTGATCGTGTTCCGGAGAATGGAGGCGGATTCCTCCACGGTGCCTATTCAGCCGATTGTGGTGGCGGAATTGATGGAGCCGGTGGAGAAATCCGACGTGGACAATTCGATGACGCAGTTCGTTCAGGGTTTCATAACGAAGATAATGCAGGACATTGACGGCGTTTTGAACCCTACGACGCCGAGTGGGAAGGTTTCTTTATTAGGTGGACACGATGGTGCGTTTGAGACAACCACGGTTGAGACTACGAACCCTACCGATTTGTTGGATTCTACAGATAAGGACATGTTGGATGCGAAGTATTGGGAGATTAGTATGTATAAGACGGCGTTGGAGGGACGGAAGGGGGAGCTTGTGGATGGGGAAGTGGTGGAGAGGGACGATGATTTGGAGGTTCAGATTGGGAACAAGTTGAGGAGGGATGCTTTCTTGGTGTTTAGGGCGCTTTGTAAGTTGTCCATGAAGACACCGCCCAAGGATGCGGCTGGGGACCCGCAGCTGATGAAGGGGAAGATTGTGGCTCTGGAGTTGCTGAAGATCTTGCTGGAGAATGCTGGAGCTGTGTTCAAGACTAGTGAAAGGTATCATGTTTTACTTAAGTTCCTCTTTAGGTTGAAGTTTAAACTTTGGCATTGTTGCCAGTTAGGGAGAAGATGTGTTATATTTTAGTTTTGCTGGTAGATGACAAAAAGGTGTAGTTTCTAAGTTAAACATAGTAGTGAAGGTGGTAGACTTGATTGCATTGTCTGGATGTTCTGTCTAGGAGTTAACTCATAAGTCATAACTATTACTTTCTCACTTGTACATTATATTTTATATGGTTAGGGATTTAGAATTTGACGACACTAATGTTAGAACGGACGTGCTATATGGGATGAAATAGTCTTTTAGAATTTTGACATGGCAGATTATCAGCTTGTTTGGAAAACCGATTGTGGGTGGCCACCGTAGGTTGCTGGAAGTAACAAAGGTGTTACTTTTGTCCCAAATGTAACTTTGGAGGCTGCTCACTGGCTTTCCAAACATGCACCATAAAAATACTTATACTCACCCAAAGTAGATTTAAGAAAGGGACATCAAGATGCATGTGGTAGTGATTTTGTGTACGTATTTCATACATAATCAATTTACACTATTAAGCAGTTCTGATGTAAGAATTAGCTTGCTTACATGTTACAACTTGTCCTTGTAGATAACGATTTTAGCCAATCTGACCATTCAGATATACCCAGGCATCACGCATATTTCACTTTCTTTGGAATCAGTTTATGCCTTAATATTAATATATGGTAACAGTAAAAAAAATCTTGGATTAATGTAAGACATTTCAGGCTTGATATGCTGGAAGTATACTTTTCATCTAGTGGCAGATTTTGTTAAATAATCGTCCTATAAAAGCCATTTTTTTCCAGGGTAAGAATGAATTTAATTATGTTGGTGTCAACGGTTGCAGAAATAAGAATAAATTTGAATTACGCACGCACACATAAAGTTATCTATTAGATAATCTAAAGAGAAATATGTTAATGCAATAATGATGTGTCTGGGAATTTCTTGTTGGGAATTGTTAGATTAGGCTTCACAAGTTTGAGAATATTTTTATCTTTACAACCAGTCTAGTCTTAGCAATTCCTTTGAGCAGGATATTATATGGTTTCTACTAGAATTAAACATTTTCCTTTGAGAACTAATTTAGGTCTGAAAAATATTATGTTTGCTGGATACCCAACTATATATAAAATAAAGCTGATTGATATGGTCATTATAAGGGCAGTGGCCATTGTCCATTTTAAAATTTAAAGCAATTTGGTCGTTGTATGTGCACTGTGCTCTTTGTTGCTGTTGACATCTTGATCTTTTCTGCATCTTCCCCTCCTTACTTTCGAGGTTATAATCTGAATCCCAATGCAAACTACAATACTCAAGGCCCTTTTTCCATGTTGAAAATATTTGTTCAATTTTTGGCTTTCATTTTTCCATTTTATTTGGATTAAAGAATAATTCTTTCCAGTATTCACTCTTAGAGTTTTTCAATCTTGATGGGAGTGAATACCAATGCCATTCTTGTAGTAAAAACTTTGTTCTAATCTCGACTTGTCAATTTTTTGCTATTCCTGGATTCAGCTGTAGATGAAATTGTTTTTATTTAGTTGTTCCTTTCCCTGCACATTGTGCCTTTGGGAACCTGCAATCTGGAATTTCAGAACTTTAAGGTAGATGCAATTGGTATGCACTGTCACTGACAATGTAATCCCCCCCTTCCCCCATCTCCAATTTGTAGATAGGCAGTTAAGTATGTCTGGTAATCATGATTTGTTTGTCTTCCCTAGGTATTTGGGATTATTTGACATATAAAGTAGGAAGAACATTTTCTGTTAGAAATTTAGGAGCCATTTGAAATACCTACTCTGGATACTAGCTTCTGGTTTTTTTGGATTCTTCTGTACCTAACAGTTTCTTGCAAATTATAACAACAAGGTTACATGACTGTGTCAGGGTTTTGTTTCCCTTCACAATAAATTATGCTATGCATGTCTTGGTTTTTGAATTTCCGGCTTAAGAATTATTCCTAGGCTAACATGGCCATGAAAGTCCTGTGTCTTAGCAAGGTATTCCTATTTGGAGCTACCTCTAAAATTAAATGAATAATTGAATGCACAAAATTATAATTTTGATCTTGCATTATTTTTACTAATTTTGTTTAACATTTTTAGTTGTGCCATACACAAGTTTGAATACCCCTTCTGGCTTCTGTCCTCATAATTGATTCAGCAGGAACAAGTAGAGTAATTAATTAAATTATGTGAACCTGCTATCTATGAATTGAATGTGCTTCATCTTCTGCTATTATATTTTTTTTAGTATGGACTATTACTGTGTTTTGTTTTTTATTTTTATTTATTTATTTTGTGTTTGTCTCTTGAATTTAACATATGACATCTTGTCCCTCATCATTAATGCAAAGTAACATTTTCTTCCTTTGTTCTATACACCACTTGACACTATTTACTTCATAATTTTTCCAGATGACAAAAATAGTACTGATGGTTAAATTTGGTTGTGGATGAGCAGGTTTTTAGGTGCCATCAAGCAGTACTTATGTTTATCCTTGTTGAAGAACAGTGCTTCAACTCTTTTGATTGTGTTTCAGCTGTCATGCTCCATTTTTATCAGTCTGGTGTCAAGATTTAGAGCTGGATTGAAGGCAGAAATTGGGGTTTTTTTCCCTATGATTGTTCTCAGGGTCCTAGAAAATGTTTCTCAACCTAATTTTCAGCAGAAGATGACAGTGCTTCGATTTCTGGATAAGCTTTGTGTTGATTCACAGATATTGGTTGACATATTTATCAACTATGACTGTGATGTCAATTCATCAAATATATTTGAGAGGTGTGCTATTATTTTATTTAATTTTTTATAGTTGTTTTATTTGATTTACTGTATAAATAATATGTGCAGTTTCATGTTTAGAATATGGATCTCAAGTTTAATAGCATCTCCATTTTGTTGGAGTGTTTTTCATACAGCATTCATAGTTGTGTGGCTGAGGCTGTCTTGATTGTCACTTAATATACTCTTTATATTTTATATCTAATTGCTATATTCCTCATAGGATGGTCAATGGACTTCTTAAAACTGCTCAAGGTGTCCCTCCTGGTGTAATGACCACACTTTTGCCACCTCAAGAAGCAACATTAAAACTTGAGGCCATGAAAAGCTTGGTTGCTGTTCTAAAATCAATGGGAGACTGGATGAACAAACAATTGCGCATTCCTGACCCTCATTCAGCCAAGAAAGTTGAAGCAACAGATAATAGCCCTGAAAGTGGAGGTTTTACCATGGTAAATGGGAATGGAGAAGACCCTGTTGATGGTTCTGACTCCCAATCGGAAGTCTCCAATGATGTATCTGATGTTTCAACTATTGAGCAACGACGGGCTTATAAACTGGAACTCCAGGTAAACAAATGAACAAGGTTTTGTTAATAAAGTATATCTTTGCTGTAGCTTTTTTACCAATGAAGCTAATGCAAGTGTATGGCAGGAAGGTATATCACTTTTTAATAGGAAGCCTAAGAAAGGAATTGAGTTTCTGATCAATGCCAACAAGGTGGGTGATTCGCCAGAGGAAATAGCTGCTTTTCTTAAAGATGCATCTGGGTTGAACAAGACTTTGATTGGTGATTATCTAGGAGAAAGGGAAGAGTTATCCTTGAAGGTAATGCATGCCTATGTGGATTCCTTTAACTTTCAAGGGATGGAGTTTGATGAGGCAATCAGGGTCTTTCTTCAAGGATTCAGACTGCCTGGTGAGGCGCAGAAAATTGATAGGATCATGGAAAAGTTTGCTGAACGTTATTGCAAATGTAATCCAAAGGCCTTTTCTAGTGCTGACACAGCATATGTCCTAGCCTATTCTGTTATAATGCTTAATACAGATGCTCACAATCCTATGGTGAAGAATAAGGTGTGCTCACAATCTTATAGTTCTGTAAATTGATGTACACATATGGCTTTGATATGTTTTTGGACCTTGTAAGTTAGTTTTTTTCATTTTTAGTTCCTGTAAGTTCATTTTTCTAATTTTAGTCCCTGTAAGTTGGTGCCTTCTCAATTTTGGTTCATGTAAGTTTTTTTTGTTCATTTTTAGTCCTGTTAAAATTTCAATTTTTTCATTTATAGTCCTCATAAGTTCGTGCTTACAGGGACCAAAATTGAAAAAAATACAAACTTGCAAGACTAAAAATGAGCAAAATATCTTAGATGAACCAAAGTTGAAAAAACGCAAACTTATAGAGACTAAAAATGAACAAATTTTTTTACAAGGACCAAAATTTATAAAGTACAAACTTACAGGGACTAAAAACATATTTAAGCCTACAAATAATTATGATAGAAATGATGACTTATTTTCTTTTTGGTTCTTGAGTTATGCAGATGTCTGCTAATGATTTCATAAGAAACAATCGTGGCATTGATGATGGAAAAGATTTGCCTGAGGAATACTTGAGGGCCTTGTTTGAGAGAATATCTAGAAATGAGATCAAAATGAAAGAAAATGATGTGGCTCCTCAACAAAAACAGGCTGTGAACCCTAATAGACTTTCAGGCTTGGATAGTATATTGAATATTGTGATCCGTAAACGCGGGGAAGGGAACATGGAGACCAGTGATGATCTTATCCGTCATATGCAAGAACAATTCAAAGAAAAAGCTCGCAAATCTGAGTATGTATTTTTTGCATTCTCTAGAAGTGATAATTTCCTTTCCAAATTTATTTCTTGGGTTGCTGAAAACATTTTACCTGATGTTGTTTTTGGCATGAAGAATCTTCTGTTGACTTCATCCTGTTTATAGATTCTACCATATCTACTAGTATTTATCTGCTTTGTACATGATCCTTGTCCATTTGAAGTGTGATGGGTATCAATCTAAAAATGTTCACAATAGTTTCCCCTCTTTCTTTTTCTTTAATATTTTAATGTCAATTTGTTTGCAGTTTTTTTAAGTGACTTGTTAAAGAAAAATAGTTCCTAGATATTTTATTTTCTTGATATGCATTTGCTTGCAATTTGCAGGTCAATCTATTATGCAGCAACAGATGTTGTAATCCTGAGATTCATGATTGAGGTTTGTTGGGCACCGATGTTAGCCGCTTTCAGTGTTCCTCTTGATCGAAGTGATGATGAGGTTGTAATATCTCTGTGTCTTGAAGGCTTCCGCTATGCTATTCATGTTACTTCTGTAATGTCGATGAAGACTCATAGAGATGCTTTTGTGACTTCATTAGCAAAGTTTACCTCACTACATTCACCAGCAGATATTAAGCAGAAAAATGTCGATGCAATTAAGGTTAGTCAAATTTAACTTCTCTTCTATCTGGCTTATGAGCAGCATATAAGCTGAAGTGATTATCAATTAGCAATTCTTATTCTGTGTTATATTACTTCCTACTCATAATGTTAATACCCTCTTTCAAAATGCTTCATTGTCTGTGTATTATTGCATTCCCATGGCATCTTTTATCATTTCAAGTTCACATATACATTTTTCCTTTAATGGGTGTTTTTATCCTATCTGAAGCTACACTCTCTGCAAGTGCTTTCATTGCTACATGCATACCAATATAAACAAAATTAGTTTGGACTTCCCTAACACAAATATAGTAATTACCAAATTAATGTAATGGTTTTGGGGAGTTTTGCAGCATTTGCTGAAAATGATTCTTGGAACAATATCTGAAGGCATATGATAGTAATTATTTGTTGGATCTTTTTTAAGTTTTGGGTAGTGTATTCTTGGTACCTGAACTTTGTGTTCAGTTTTTGTTGATTACATTATATGACTGAACATGTCATCTGTTTTATTACTAGGCAATAGTTGTTATTGCTGATGAGGATGGAAATTACTTACAAGAAGCTTGGGAACATATCTTGACTTGTGTTTCCCGGTTTGAGCATCTACATCTTCTTGGAGAGGGGGCTCCACCAGATGCCACATTCTTTGCCTTTCCTCAGAATGATTCAGAAAAAACAAAGCCGGCAAAGTCAACCATTCTTCCTGTTTTGAAGAAGAAGGGACCTGGGAGGATGCAGTATGCAGCTGCTACTTTGATGCGGGGTTCATATGATAGTGCTGGAATTGGCAGTAATGGTTCTGGTGTCACATCAGAACAGGTGAACAATCTAGTCTCTAATTTAAATATGTTGGAACAAGTTGGAAGCTCTGAAATGAATCGCATATTCACTCGGAGCCAGAAGTTGAACAGTGAGGCCATAATAGATTTTGTTAAGGCTCTATGCAAGGTCTCCATGGAGGAATTGAGGTCTCCATCTGATCCACGTGTTTTCAGCCTTACAAAGATTGTTGAGATTGCGTATGTATTACTCACCTACCCCTTCAAACATGCTACCTCTTTTTGCCTTCCCTCTGAATTTTTCTTTTTCCTCATGGTTCTTGGGGTTCATTGGTTGGGGATTATTACAAAACAAACATACATAATAGCACTTGACAAGCTTTGTTGTTTATAAATTGATTTGACACACTGTTTTTCTCCTTTTTGGTTGATTGCCATTGCCCCTTCTATATCCCCAACTCTCATGCTCACTTCTTTGTAGTCTGAGGAAATTGTTGAATTGAACTCTTTTTTCTGTTCAACTCTGGTAAAATATCATGATGTTTGCATGTGAAAGGGTCACCTGTTTCTTTTAACTCCCAGTTTCGGTTCAGATGGTAAGACAAGGGATAAAGTGCTTAATTTTATTGAAGAGAAGAACATTACAAGTGTGCCCAAGAATTAAGGTGGGAAACTGTAATTTATTTGAAAACCAAATGTTTGGGCAGAGCATCAAGCATATGATTATGTTGCATGATTGGTTGATGTTTATATGCTGCTATCTGTTGTTTGACCCGATTATTATGTAACAGGCACTATAATATGAACCGCATCAGGCTTGTGTGGTCAAGCATCTGGCATGTTCTCTCTGATTTTTTTGTAACTATTGGCTGTTCGGCAAACCTTTCAATTGCAATTTTTGCAATGGATTCCTTGCGTCAGTTGTCAATGAAATTTCTAGAGCGGGAAGAACTGGCTAATTATAATTTTCAAAATGAATTTATGAAGCCTTTTGTTATTGTTATGCGAAAGAGTAGTGCTGTTGAAATTAGAGAACTAATTATCAGATGTGTCTCTCAAATGGTTCTATCTCGTGTCAACAATGTCAAATCTGGATGGAAGAGCATGTTCATGGTAAAGCTGATAAACTCCTATTGTCTATAGAGAGCTTCAATTAATGCAAATGTTTGTTCATTTTTTCTCTCCTCTACTTACTGCTCATAGACCTGATTTCAGGTATTCACAACAGCAGCTTATGATGACCACAAAAACATTGTACTCTTAGCTTTTGAAATTATGGAGAAGATTATTCGAGATTACTTTCCATACATCACTGAGACTGAAAGCACAACCTTCACAGACTGTGTGAATTGCCTAATTGCGTTCACCAATAGTAGATTCAATAAAGAGATTAGCCTAAATGCCATTGCTTTTCTTCGGTTCTGTGCAACAAAACTAGCAGCAGGAGACCTTGGCTCATCATCAAGGAATAAGGATAAGGAAGTTACTGGAAAGATTTCTTCATCTTCAGCTCAAACAGGAAAGGAGGGGAAAAAAGATAACGGAGAGGTGATTGACAAGGATGATCATCTCTATTTCTGGTTTCCTTTATTGGCAGGTGAAGACATGATATAAAGTTTATCTAGACATGAATATTCTGGAAAAGTTATGAATTTATGTTTCTTAACTTTTTCGAATGATTAGTGTTTCTTTTGCTACCATCTTGCTTCATGTCTTAAGAAGCTTAGCATGTTGCAAATGTACATATACTTATTTGTCTACTTTCTGCAGGTTTATCTGAGCTTAGCTTTGACCCAAGACCTGAGATTAGGAAGAGTGCCTTGGAAGTCCTGTTTGAAACCTTACGTAATCATGGGCATCTCTTTTCACTACCTTTATGGGAAAGAGTATTTGAGTCTATCCTATTTCCTATATTCGATTATGTTCGACATTCTATTGATCCTTCAGGGAGTAGTTCACCGATCAATGAAGTAGAGGCTGATGGTGAGCTTGATCAAGATGCTTGGCTTTACGAAACATGCACATTGGCTCTCCAATTGGTTGTAGATCTTTTTGTTAACTTTTATGACACTGTCAATCCACTTTTAAGAAAGGTGCTGATGCTCCTGGTTAGCTTTATAAAGCGCCCTCATCAAAGCCTTGCTGGCATTGGTATTGCTGCTTTTGTTCGTTTGATGAGTAATGCTGGGGGGCTGTTTTCTGATGAAAAGTGGTTAGAAGTGGTTTTCTCATTAAAAGAAGCAGCAAATGCAACACTTCCTAACTTTTTGTTTGTTGAAAGTGAGGACTTTACTAAAAATCAGGAACATGCTTCAACAGCTGAAGATGATAGAGATCGTGCCGAGTCTGGCTCCCCAGATAATTTAGAAAGCTTGAGGATTCGTCGTCTTTATGCTCATTTAACTGATGCAAAATGCCGAGCTGCTGTTCAACTTTTATTGATTCAGGTAATTTTATATTCTGTTCCTCCAAATATCTTCCTTGTTGTAGAAAGAAATTATGAAGGAGCCCAAGAACTGTAGCTGTGGCATTTAGTTTATTCAGAAAATTAAGATCCTTTATTTATTTATTTTTATGGTTAACTAGATTCTTATTATTTTAGCACTACTCAAATAATGGATAATATTAAAAATATGCACCTGATGGGAGCAGATGTGTCTTTCCTATTCAGCACCTCATTCCAACGTGCATTGGTGTTCACTTTTATTCTTCCCTGTCAAATTAGATGCATGTGATGTTGCAAAATGATGTTAACTCTCTTTCTGAAATTGGCAGGCGATGATGGAGATCTATAACATGTATCGCCCTCACCTTTCAGCAAAAGCCATGCTAGTCCTGTTTGATGCTCTGCACGATGTAGCGATACATGCACACCAGATTAATGGCAATACTATATTACGTTCAAAGCTTCAAGAGTTTGGTTCTGTGACCCAAATGCAAGACCCTCCACTGTTACGCCTTGAGAATGAATCGTACCAGACCTGCCTTACATTTTTACAAAACCTTGTCATTGACAAGCCTCCTAGTTACGAGGTGGACGAGGTCGAATCACATCTCATCCAGCTTTGTCAGGAGGTTTTGGAGTTTTATATTGAAGTTGCAGGTTTTGAACAAAAATCTGAATCTTCTCATGGTAGACAGCAACATTGGTTGATTCCCTTGGGCACTGGGAAGAGGAGAGAATTGGCTGCACGTTCACCTCTCATTGTGGCTACTCTGCAGGCTATTTGTAGTTTGGGAGATACTTCTTTTGAGAAGAACTTGTCTCATTTCTTCCCTCTCATCTCTAGCTTGGTACGTTGTGAACATGGGTCAAAGGATGTCCAGGTTGCTCTCAGTGACATGCTTAGTTTATCAGTTGGTCCTATTTTGCTACAGTCATGTGGATGATTTGGGTAAAGATTAACCCTGCATTTTGAGATGTAGGATATTTTTTTGTTTAAATCTTTTTGTTCATAATTTTCTCCTCTCTCTCCTCTGCCTTGAATTACTTGTCAATAATATTCTATGACAGTGTATGAAAAGTTGTTAGTGAATTTGTCTTAGCTACACTTTCCTAACTTTTGTAGTTTAGATGCTAGCTTTTCCCGGTCAGGATTGATATGTATTACCATAAGGCTCAATGTTGTATTTTTGTCTATTACTCATTTTTCTTTTTAAAAGAATTAGTTTTGCAGCATTATGTCCTGTAAAGATTAGTCTATCGGAATTTTCTTGTTCTGTGGTGTTTATTTTTCTGGTTGTAAAGCGTTAATCTTGCTGTAAAAAAAAAAGCATTAGTCTTAATTAGGGTAAATTTCTTCATATATATTTATTAGAGAAGAAAATAAGGAATTATGAAATAAATTTCTTTCATAAGTTAAAATTAATTTATGTACAAGTAAAAATCAGTTTTTGGAAAGATTAATATAAGGGAATTTTTACAAATTAGCTTATAAAAGAAGTTTTTTTTTTCCTTTTACAATTATTTATAAAAAAAAAGTTGATCTAAATGGACTTTAATAAAGTTGTCCTTTTATTTGAATTCGTTTTAATTATTAAAATAATGCTTTTGCTGAAGATGATTTTAAGAAAGTTTAATTTTAATGTTATCCTGTAAATATTTTTATACTATTAATTAATTAATTAGAAATTACTTATGAGTAGCAATATGTTATTCTAAAGAGTAATTTTGAGAAAGTTATATTTTATTCTATTTTTTTATTTATAGAAATAGAAGACAAATATTTAAAAGTTTATAATAATTTACACATTATTTAATCAATTGGACTAAATCTCCTCAATTTATTCTCATTCTTTTTTTTTTCTTGTAATATAATGATTAAATGTGAGTTCTCTTTAACTATGAGGATTAACATTTTAAAATTACTCTCAAAATAACTTGATTCCTCATTGATATTTTATATATAACCTTTAGAATAATTATCAAAATTTAAAATATTAAACATGATAATTTATAATTAGTATAAAAAATATTTACATTATTAATATATTTTAAATAAATTCTTGAAGAAATATTTTTTTAAAATTTTTTGACACAAATTTTGCAAAAGACAATCATTTCTCTAAAATTAAGTAAAATAAAATATGTAATTCTTCTCCTTCTACATTTTAAAAAAAAAAAGTGGGCTCTCAATAGTAGTGCTATGATAGAGATTTGGGTTTTATGTGGTGCTGAGTCCCACATGGATGAATATGAGATGCTCAATGGAGTATTTAAGTGCTTGGTTCTCCCCACTCTAACAGGTAGATTTTTGGGGTGGATTCCTCAAGTGCTTAGGTGTAAACAATATGTAATTAAATGTCAATGTCAATTAAGATTTGAGATGGAACCAAAAATATACTTCTATATTTTACACTTTTTCACAACAAAATACAAACAGAGTAAAATAGGCATAGAACACAAACCTTCATAAGATACAAAATCGAAGTAAGAAAAACAGAAAGTGTGGGATACCCAACACAATTCAACATGTGGCATAACATATTCTCCCACCAATTTAGACCCCTAACAATTGTATAAATATTTAGACTCTTCACAAATGTAAATTAACTAAGATCATATTAAGACAACATACTATTTTCTCACTCCCTCCCTTATCCATTTTCTCTCAATCTCATACATCTACACACTTGTGGGAAGCACACCAACATATTCCTATACTTTAATTTATTTATCCTTTTGATCTTTGTCATCTAAAGTGATCAAACGTTGTTTGAAATGAATGTTGATTGAATGACAAAACAAAAACATAAAGAAAACTAAGTAAGCATAGAGCTTACTACATCAGAAGATAAAAAAACAGTAACATAAGAAAGGAGAGTCTCCAAGGAGATAAAACCAAGAGGACTCCTTATAAAAGAATGTTATTACAACTATAGGAATAATAAAAAAAGAAATTAAACCAATTAAGATTTGATGTAGCTAAGTGTCCAATACGTGAAGTAAATGCCAGTATTAAATTAGTGTAAATAGTCACTTAAGTTCTTATTTTGTATGTGCTGATAATTTTGTCTCTATACTATAACATGGTCAATTTGACTCACAAATATGCAAATGTACTAATATTTTAGTTCCACCGTTAAGTTATCTTTGTTTCAGTTAACATTGACAGTAGATGTGGCATGTCATTGTTGATGAGACAAATCCACATGTGTAGGAAACATTCTACATCAATCAATAGTATTTTGAACTAAAATGTCAGTGATTTTTTCTCATTATTACCACTCTTTGATGGCTTCGTGATTCTGCCTTTAATGGCTTAGCGATTCTAACAAATAACTCAGCAAGAACGTATTGATTCTGGCAAACAACCCTCAAAGCCATTCTTCAAACCCTGATTTTGTTGCAATTCTAACTTGTCCTAGTCAAACTCACTCTAAGTCAAGACCTTCAAGACTCTGGAATGGAGCTGTGTGCAAGCAGCTCTCAGCGTTCACCTCAACCATTGAAGGATGAAGGGAGAAAAGGGAGTGGAGTTGTCGAGGAGGGTTGGTGGGTGGGTGATGACAATGATGGATACATCTTGATGAAGCTGCCATAAGTGGTACACAATGGAGGGATTGTTGGAAAAAAAAGGGGGATATTTTCTTCAAAAAGATAGAACTAACAAATTGATACCTAGTTACTTGGCCTAACGCGTGGAAATCACTTTTGTCATGTGTATTTGTCACATTGTCCTATACTTGCCACGTCATCATAAACAATAACAAAAATAGATACAACTTGATAATTGAACTAAATTGTCATTACATTTATATTTTTGTAGACTAAATTAATCATTTTCATAATATATGAACGGAATTGTCGGTATTTGTAAAATGCAAGAACTAAAGTGGTCATTTACACATTAAATTATTAATGTGTCATGCCATCCAATCTCGTTAGAAGGTTGGATATTATATAAAAAGGCCTTTACAAGGATTGATAATGGAACCGAAGTTCCTAAAAAAAATAGGATTGTCTATTGTTCACAAAATCCAAACACACAGTCACCAATGAGAATTGCTTTGTCAATTTCATCGATGCTGTCCTTGCGGAGATCACAACATATAGATAATAAAATAATTGTAGGCCTGTGAAAGCGAAAGTTAATTGCTAGCACATAGTATGGGAGATATTTTCTGACTTTTCTACACCAGCCACCAATTAAGACCTTAATCAAATCCAAAATGAATCAGTCTCTCTAAATCAATCCTTATCTACTTGTTTGTGTATGATTCAATCAACAGAATTTCATAATCAGCTGATACTAAGAAGAAAGAGAAGAGAATAATATGAAGAGCCATGTCTCAGAAAGGGTTCAGCCTTTTGCCAAGTGCCTCCAGAGTTGAGATCACCTCGGAATAAAACTTGGAGAATTATTACAATTTTCAAGGTGACAAAAGTGCATGTCATAGATTTTTTTATCCTTATAAAATCGAAGACAAGTATGGTAATTTACAACAGTCCACGCATCCTGCTCAATCAAGACCTCCTGGTAAAGGAGATGTCATAGATTAAAGCTACACACATGCTCAACAAAGTTCTTACTCTCAATCTCCCTTAATTATGTTGCAACCCTTCACTACTTGCTTCACCTTTCTTCATAGGAAGACCAAATTCTTCCTCAATAAACCAAGAATCAAGGACATGATGAGTGCATGCCGCAAGAGGAGACAATCCAACAGAAAATTCACTTCAAGTTCTGACTTGTCAACCTCTTCTTTCCTTCACATGGAGCTCTCTACTCAGTTTCATCAAGTTTTCAAGCTTATCGACACTAATGGGGATGGGAAGATATCAGCTACTGAGCTCAGTGAAGTGCTCTCATGCCTTGGATACAACAAGTGCACTGCTGACAAGGAAGCTGAAGGCATGGTGAGAGTGTTGGACTTCAATGGAGATGGGTTTGTGGACTTGGATGAGTTCATGATTGTCATGAATGGCATGGAAGAAGAAGAAGAAGAAGAAGAAGGAGAAGAAGAGAAATTTGGAAGTGGCATGGAGCATGGTGGTGGTTACCTCATGGATGCTTTTCTTATCTTTGACACTGACAAGAATGGCTTAATTTCAGCCAAGGAACTGCAGAGAGTTCTGATCAATCTAGGGTGTGATAATTGTAGTCTTAGAGAGTGCAAGCGCATGATCAAAGGGGTTGATAAAAATGGAGATGGGTTCGTGGATTTTGAAGAGTTTCTATCCATGATGCAAAGTGGACTTGCCAATTAGATCTTGAAATGGGTTTGTGCTGTATTTCAATATTACTTCCTTTGTTTTCTCTTTTTTTCACTATACACAAACATATCTTAAGATAGCGTAATGTGATATGTTTGCCAGGTGATGATCCTGTTAAAGTATGTGGTTAAAGGTTTGTTTACCAAGTTTATGTATATGTAAAATCATCTATTGAAAAAAACTATCAGCTTAAACAAATTTTAATACTTTAAGGAATTGGTCTCTAGTTTTAGTTACGATTTAGTTATATATGATATCCCATAATTATCTATTTACTGATTAAAAAAAACCCGAACTCCTTATTTAATATAATAATGTAAAAAAAATAGAAAATGTGTACATTAATGGAGAGATGCATAGTATTATGTTATGGTGTATAATTATGTCAAACTTAAGGGATGCAAGTATTATTTGCTTTTTTCTTTTACTTCACGAAGTACTCCATAGGAGTGTCAAATAGCAAGATGAGAGATTAAGCAACGCAATTTCCTTCTGATTAAGTTGGTTGAATACTTTAGAGGACAATTATTGTATATAAACTGTTTATAGGAGATTACTTTTCAAACAAGCATTTTGTGATGAGATAGATAATGCCTTTTGAGCAAGGAAAATGATAGGGTGACATCACAAGTACACAGAAGAATGAACACGTGTCTCTGATTTCATATCTCGGTTTCATGTGCACTCTTTTCCTTGGGATTTTTTTGTGATAAGTGGATGTCATTTGATGAATTTGTCTCACACTATCAAACTGTCTCCCCACTCTGATGATTTGATCTAACAAAGAGAGAGAGAGAGAGTTATGGGCACTGTTCTCTTGGACTCTTTGGTCTATTCCTCAAAAAGAAAATGTCAATTTGTTAGGCTATCCTTGTGCCTTGAAAGAGCACATACGAGTCATTGGATACCACACTTTTCACAATATGCCAAGGAACGAGGAACTTTGGTGGAGTCCTCAATAGCTCAATCAATGTCAATGAAAATGAGCATGAATTTTTATCATGGGATGTCTTTATTTTTCTTTTGTGTTCAGTGAATGCATCTTGTCCAAATATTGTGAATTCTGTTTTATACTCCTATCGTTCTAAAATGATTGATATTTTAGATTTTTTTACACAAGAAAATAAATATTTTAAGAGAATTAATATTATTAGAGGAATAATTTTACTATAGTATCTTTGTTCTCTCTTAATTTCAATAAATATATTATTAAGTATTTTAAAATAATATTATTTATTATAAGAAAAAATTGAAATAGATATTTAAATATCTCATTAAAAAGTAAGAACATAAGTTAATTTGAATTTTTTTCAAAGTTAAAATTACAATTATTTTTGGGAGAAAGAGAGAATTGTTTTTCCATGCTCTGTGCCAATCATTTAATTAAGTTTCGGTATTATTATTGGTGGAAAAAAATCTTTTCATGGTGAAACTTATCATCTTTATAGATCATTATGTACTGTAGCTTAGGCAAGCATGAATAGATCACGTTATTTTAGGGTATTTATAGTGAAGAATTCACTGGTTAGAAAATAAATTAAGAAGAGGGTGAAATCAAATTATACAGTATAATATTTATCAACTATTATATCGTTGAATAACTTTTAATTAAATAATATTTTTTCAAAATCTATAGTTAGATTTAAAGTTTATTTCATCAGAATAAATATTATATTAATACAAAATTATTTGATATTTAATTCATACAAATTAAAATTATTTAAATATTTAAAATTCATGTTAAAAACTGAACTCTTATAATAAATGAGTTGAACTTACTCAAGTCATGTATAGTTTGATTCAATTGTTTCATGAATCAACCCAATATATATTGAATAAAATGGCTTAATTGTAAAAATAGTCATCATATTTCTCTCAATTCAATAAGTGGGTCTCCCTACATTTTAATTCACTATTAGAGTTTTTTTTTTCAAATTGGCTATTTGAGTTCTTATGATTAAAATTGGATGTTGACTCTTAACAAAAAATGTTGTCTGTCACGTGTCATTATGTAATTAGATAATGACACGTGACAATTAACGTTTTTTCTCTTAACAGTCAACATCCAATTTTTGCTTTAAGGACATATATAGCCAATTTAAAAAAAGAAAAAAAAAATAGGAGACTCTGATAGTGAATTAAAATATAGAAAGACCAATTTAGTAAGTTGGGAAAAATAGAAAAACTATTTTTGCAATTAAGCCAATAATATATTTATATTATTAACTTCATATAACTAGTTTTTAAATTAGTTTCATATTATTTTTAATTTTGTATGAAATAAATAAATATAAAATAATTATAATTAAAATAAATCGAGTGGCTCATTAGCTTGTATCAAGTTGAGTTTGAACTAAAAAAAAGTTCATATTAAACTCAAATCGAGTTTCAAGTCAAGTCAATTTTTAAGTGGAGTCTAGTTAGATGTAGCTCAACTCAGTTTGAGTTAGCTCTACTTATAATTACAACACAACAATTTAATCTATCCATTATTGAAATCGATAAATTCGTTTAAAAAATGTTGATAACGTCAATGTTATTCTTCAATATGTGGATACCATAGGTGACCAGTCAGGTTTCTCAATAAAGATTAGTTATCAACAAAGTCAATAAATATTTCGTACCAATAGCATAATAAAAAGAATTCTTCAATATTATGGATGTAGTGATTTGGTTCTTGATGAGTTAATTTTATTGGGCCTACAACTCACTCATCATTTGCAATAGGCAATTGCTGTTGGTTCCAACCAAATTGTTATTAGCCCTTATCACCATTCCAAAACTCCAAATTTACCCTTATCCACAATACACAATGGAACTACGCTTATGCTACTAGGGGGTGTGAAAACTATAATAATAGAATTTTGATTCCATTATATTATTTTTGGCACATTCCTCGCATGCATAATGGTTTATGGAAAAACTGTATAACAGAATCACGATTTGATTGTGATCTTCATTGAGATACATAACGAATTCATATTTTTGTTGTTTTTTTAATGGTTTTTTATTAATTATAAATAAAAGTTACCTTTTTCTAAAGTAATCAAATTAATTGTGATATAATTTATCATTTTTATTAATACTCAATATCTTTTTTAATTAAAATTAAATTAATTGGATGCAAGTTATTATTTATAAAGGTAATCAAATTAATTATTATAAGAATCACCTTTATTAATAGTAACCAAATCAATTCATTATATTAATTTGATTACAATGAACAAGAGTAATTTATCTGATCGTTAATTTAAATTTATATAAAAAAGATAATTTATAGAACAATTAATTTGATTAATGTTGAAAAAGTAATGTATGTTGTCATTAATATAATTTATATCAAAATTAATTCAAGTAAGAAATAGGCATGCAAGTTGACCGAGTACGGGTTTGGAGATTAATTGACTTTTTTAATCAGGGTCAGGGTCGGGAACGGGGATGTCACTATCCGTCCCATATCCATTCTTGTACTCGCCTCGATGATGAAATTAAAATTTTATTAATTACTTGTTTATTTTTGTATAATTTTTACATAATTGAAGATTCATTTCTTGATGATTTTTGTAGACAAATATGTTACAAATACAAGCAGTTACAAAAATAGATGTGTAACAATCATTTTTAAAAAAATCAGATTTTTAATATAATTTTTTTACAATTTTTTTTTTTACAAATCTAAACCGGGAAGGGGACAGGATACCTGATATCCGACACCCGATCCACACTTGGGATAATAAATTTTAACCCATAGGATATAGGGAGGTGGTGTGGATGTGGTTGTCTTGATTGTCAATTTGTCTACTCTGTACTTACATTTAATTGTTATGTTCCTCCTAGGATGGTAAATGGACTTCTTAAAACTGCCCAAGGTGTCCCTCCTGGTGCAACGACCACAGTTTTGCCACCTCAAGCGGAAACACTAAAACATGAAGCCATGAAGTGCTTAGTTGCTGTTTTAAAATCAATGGGAGAGTGGATGAACAAACAATTGCGCATTCCAGATCCTCATTCAGGCAAGAAAGTTGAAGCAGTTGATAATGGCCATGAAGCTGGAGGTCTTCCCATGGCAAATGGGAATGAAGAAGAGCCAGTTGAAGGATCAGACAAAGTCAATAAATATTTCGTACCAATAGCATAATAAAAAGAATTCTTCAATATTATGGATGTAGTGATTTGGTTCTTGATGAGTTAATTTTATTGGGCCTACAACTCACTCATCATTTGCAATAGGCAATTGCTGTTGGTTCCAACCAAATTGTTATTAGCCCTTATCACCATTCCAAAACTCCAAATTTACCCTTATCCACAATACACAATGGAACTACGCTTATGCTACTAGGGGGTGTGAAAACTATAATAATAGAATTTTGATTCCATTATATTATTTTTGGCACATTCCTCGCATGCATAATGGTTTATGGAAAAACTGTATAACAGAATCACGATTTGATTGTGATCTTCATTGAGATACATAACGAATTCATATTTTTGTTGTTTTTTTAATGGTTTTTTATTAATTATAAATAAAAGTTACCTTTTTCTAAAGTAATCAAATTAATTGTGATATAATTTATCATTTTTATTAATACTCAATATCTTTTTTAATTAAAATTAAATTAATTGGATGCAAGTTATTATTTATAAAGGTAATCAAATTAATTATTATAAGAATCACCTTTATTAATAGTAACCAAATCAATTCATTATATTAATTTGATTACAATGAACAAGAGTAATTTATCTGATCGTTAATTTAAATTTATATAAAAAAGATAATTTATAGAACAATTAATTTGATTAATGTTGAAAAAGTAATGTATGTTGTCATTAATATAATTTATATCAAAATTAATTCAAGTAAGAAATAGGCATGCAAGTTGACCGAGTACGGGTTTGGAGATTAATTGACTTTTTTAATCAGGGTCAGGGTCGGGAACGGGGATGTCACTATCCGTCCCATATCCATTCTTGTACTCGCCTCGATGATGAAATTAAAATTTTATTAATTACTTGTTTATTTTTGTATAATTTTTACATAATTGAAGATTCATTTCTTGATGATTTTTGTAGACAAATATGTTACAAATACAAGCAGTTACAAAAATAGATGTGTAACAATCATTTTTAAAAAAATCAGATTTTTAATATAATTTTTTTACAATTTTTTTTTTTACAAATCTAAACCGGGAAGGGGACAGGATACCTGATATCCGACACCCGATCCACACTTGGGATAATAAATTTTAACCCATAGGATATAGGGAGGTGGTGTGGATGTGGTTGTCTTGATTGTCAATTTGTCTACTCTGTACTTACATTTAATTGTTATGTTCCTCCTAGGATGGTAAATGGACTTCTTAAAACTGCCCAAGGTGTCCCTCCTGGTGCAACGACCACAGTTTTGCCACCTCAAGCGGAAACACTAAAACATGAAGCCATGAAGTGCTTAGTTGCTGTTTTAAAATCAATGGGAGAGTGGATGAACAAACAATTGCGCATTCCAGATCCTCATTCAGGCAAGAAAGTTGAAGCAGTTGATAATGGCCATGAAGCTGGAGGTCTTCCCATGGCAAATGGGAATGAAGAAGAGCCAGTTGAAGGATCAGACACTCATTCTGAAATCTCCAATGAGGCTTCTGAGGTTTCAACTAATCAACTATTGAGCAAAGCCGGGCTTATAAACTGAAACTTCAGGTAATCAAGTGCAGAAATTTTGGAATTGCAAGCAGATCTCTGTTATTTCTTCAACTGTTTGACATCTGAGAAGCTAATGCTAAGTTTATGGCAGGAAGGTATATCACTTTTTAACAGGAAGCCAAAGAAAGGAATTGAATTTGTTATAGCTTGGCTTTCGAGGCCCAAGTAACCTCCTTAGAGAGAATAGACGAGAGCGAGAGAGAGAGTTGAGGAAATGCTTCTTCTTCTTTCATTCATAAGCGTTTCTTACATTTATAGGAGTTACTGTTACTAACAGAAAGCTAACAAACTCAACAATAAGCTTCTTCTAGAAGATACTAGCGCAGTATACCTACGTACATGCATGCGCCCATGATCGACTATGCCGTTACTACGTTACTACGTAATTTGCCTCTTGGGCCTTGCTGTTTGTAACTCCTTGTTGCTATTCGTATCAGAATTCCTCATCAATGCCAACAAAGTGGGTAATTCACCAGAGGAAATAGCTGCTTTTCTTAAAGATGCATCTGGGTTGAACAAGACTTTCATTGGTGATTATCTAGGAGAAAGGGAAGAGTTATCCTTGAAAGTAATGCATGCATATGCGGATTCTTTTGACTTTCAAGGGATGAAGTTTGATGAGGCAATCAGGGCCTTTCTTCAAGGCTTTAGATTGCCTGGTGAGGCACAGAAAATTGATCGAATCATGGAAAAGTTTGCAGAACGATATTGCAAATGTAATCCAAAAGTCTTTTCTAGTGCTGATACAGCATATGTCCTTGCATATTCTGTGATACTGCTTAATACCGATGCCCACAATCCTATGGTGAAAAACAAGGTGCAGTCTGTCAATTCTAGAAGTTGATTTTCATATGATTATGATTATGATTATGATATATGTAATGAGGTTCTTTTTGTTTGTTGAGTTATGCAGATGTCGGCTGAAGATTTCATAAAAAATAATCACGGCATAGATAATGGAAAAGATGTACCAGAGGAATACTTAAGGTCTTTGTATGAACGGATATCTAGAAATGAGATCAAAATGAAAGAAGTTGATCTGGAATCCCAGCAAAAACAGGCTGTGAACTCTAACAGACTTTCAGGCTTGGATAGTATATTGAATATTGTGGTCCGGAAGCATGGGGAAGACAGTAATATGGAGACCAGTGATGATCTAATCCGACATATGCAAGAACAATTCAAAGAAAAAGCTCGCAAAACTGAGTATGTTCTCTAGTATTTTCCCATTATGTTGGAAGGATTCTTATTAGTTGAATTTCTTTTCTCAGGTCATGAATTAACCTTAATCTATTTTTTTCATGAAGAACCTTCTGTTGGCTTTTGAATCCTAACGACATAATACACATACCACTTTTACTATTATATATCTGTTGCTTTACATGGTCCATGTTGATTTGAAGTGTGATGTGTGAACCTGAAATGTTCACAGTAGGGTGTTTTTATGCTTTCTTTTGGATCTATCATGCCAATCAGATCATTTGTTTGGAATTTTAAAGTTGATTTACTCCTCTTTTTATACTTCTTTTTCTTTCTACTACTATTTGTTTTAAAATATTTTGGGGGGGAAAGTTCTTATGTGTGTGTTATTGATATTTATTTGCTTGCAATTTGTAGGTCAGTCTATTATGCAGCAACTGATGTTGTAATCCTCAGATTCATGATTGAGGTGTGCTGGGCACCAATGTTAGCTGCCTTCAGTGTTCCTCTTAATCAAAGTGATGATGAAATTGTAATAGCACTTTGTCTTGAAGGCTTCCGTTATGCTATTCATGTAACTTCTGTAATGTCCATGAAGACTCACATAGATGCCTTTGTGACTTCATTAGCAAGTTTACCTCCCTGCATTCTCCTGCTGATATTAAGCAGAAAAATGTAGATGCAATTAAGGTTGGTAAATTTACAATCCTTTTTTAGCTGGCTTATGAATAGCTCCAAATTGAGGGGTGATTAGTGGTTTTAGTTTTGTTCTTATTTAAAAAAAAAAAGTGTCATTTACTATTTTTTCTTTAGAAACTTATTTATTTGAAAAGGTTTAGAAAGGGTTATACACATACATTTGAATTTGATGCTGACCTGTATTGCCTTCCCTTTCTTCTCTTTTAATTATCTAAACACGGGGAAGGCAACTTTCAAACATAGTCAAGTGGTATTCCTTAAATATTTCTTTTCATGTTTTGCACAACTCCATCCTGACAAATTAATCACAATTTCCCCTGATTTGATATGAATTCATTTATATTGGCCTGACTTTTTGATGCTGTAGGGGCATGTTTTAAATCGCTTTAGAGAAACTTTTCATTAATGCACTCTGTTGTAGAAGTGGTTTTGAAGAACTTATTAATTTTCACATTGCTGTACTTTTTGCACAAAGTGCTTTCAGCAGCAAGTTCTTATGCACCACCTTCACATAGTTTGAACAAGTGTTAGTTGCAAAATGGATCCTGCTTGATGATTCAGAAATATCTAAAGCTTTATTCTTTGCGAGTTATTTTCCACTACTGCATATTAATTAAAAAAGACTGTCTTTTTTTTAGTGAGATCACAAAAATTTCTGCTGCAATTTTAGTAATTGCTGAATTATTGGAATGTGTTGTGGACGTTTTCCTGCCCGAAGTGAGAAAACATTATGTGAAGATGCTTATACTTAATTCCACTTAGGAAAAATTATAAAATATCTGAAAGCAAACGTTAAACTCTTGTGGATTTGACTTCAGATTTTGCATATGAATTGTTGATAGGTGATTGTTACTATCGCTGATGAGGATGGGAATTACTTACAAGAAGCTTGGGAGCATATCTTGAACATCTACATCTTCTAGGAGAAGGGACCCCACCAGATGCCACGTTCTTTACATTTCCTCAAAATGATTCTGAAAAAACAAAACAAGCGAAATCAACTATTCTCCCCGTTTTGAAGAAAAAGGGACCTGGGAGGATGCAATATGCAGCTGCCACAGTGATGTGGGGTTCATATGATAGCACTGGAATCAGCAGTAATACTTCTGGAGCTGTCACATCGGAACAGGTGAACAATCTAGTTTCTAATTTGAATATGTTGGAACAAGTCAGAAGCTGAATAGTGAGGCCATAATAGATTTTGTTATGGCTTTATGCAAAATCTCCATGGAGGAACTCAGATAGTTGAGATTGCGTATGTATTATCTTTCTACTAATGCATGTTACTCCCTTGCTTCCCTCTGAACTTTATTTTCGCTCCAGGCTCTTGGTGATTAGTATAAAACAATAAATTTAAGGGCACTTTTGGAACCTTGATCTTCTTGGCAGTTTCAATGTCCATTGCTGGTTATAATCCAGGAACTTTGTTTTCCTGGTTACTTTTTCTCATTTGACACATTGCCACTTTTAAATCCCCAAATCTCATGCAAAACCCTTTGTAGGTTGGGAAAATTGGTCATTTGAATTTTGAACTTGTATTCTGTCCAATTCTTGTAGATAAAATGTGGGATTGCATGTGAAGAGACCAATTTTTTATGGGGAAACAATTCAGAAATTATTTAATTTTATTGGTGAGGGAAAGTTACTAATGCCCCTAAAGATGACATTGGGAAGGTGCAACTGATCCAGAAAATAAAAAATTGGGACAGAACATTAGGTTTATGATTTTGTGATTTGCGATTATTTAATGTTTATACACTGCTGCCTTAATTATACTGTTTGACTTTGAGGTGATTATTCTGTAACAGGCACTATAATATGAACCGCATCAGGCTTGTGTGGTCAAGCATATGGCATGTTCTCTCAGATTTCTTTGTAACCATTGGCTGTTCTGGAAACCTTTCAATTGCAATTTTTGCAATGGATTCCTTGCGTCAGTTGTCAATGAAATTTCTGGAGCGGGAGGTATTGGCTAATTATAATTTTCAAAATGAATTTATGAAGCCTTTCGTCATTGTTATGCGCAAGAGTAGTGCTGTTGAAATTAGAGAACTTATCATTAGATGTGTCTCAAATGGTTTTATCCCGTGTCAACAATGTAAAATCAGGATGGAAGAGCATTGTTCATGGTAGGGCTAATTTATGTTCCATAGAGGGCTTCAATTTGCATGGAAAATGTTTTTGTCTTCCGAAGTTTTTCTTTCATTATTTCTACTCATTGCTTGTGGACATAATTCCAGGCATTCACAACAGCAGCATATGATGACCACAAAAACATTGCACTGTTGGCTTTTGAAATTATGGTGAAGATTATTCGAGATTACTTTCCTCACATCACTGAGACTGAAACCACCACCTTTACAGATTGTGTGAATTGTCTAATTGCATTCACCAATAGTAGATTTAACAAAGAGATTAGTCTAAATGCCATTGCTTTCCTTCGATTCTGTGCACCAAAACTAGCAGAAGGAGACCTTGGATCTTCATCAATGAATAACAAGTTATGGAAAGATATCTACTCCATCACCTCGAACAGGAAAAGAGGGGAAACAAGATAATGGAGAGGTGACAGACAAGGATGATTATCTCTATTTTTGTTTCCTTTATTGGCTGGTAAGGACATTGTATTATGTTCCAGGCATGAATTAGAGCTAATCTAGATAGCTTATATTTTGTTACTGGCTCAAATGATTAGCGACTACTTTCTGCTATTTGCAATCAACCTTTGTTTCAATTTATATGAAGCTCAGTGGGTTATATATGTACTTATTCAACACATATTTTTGTGCAGGTTTGTCTGAGCTTAGCTTTGACCCAAGGTCTGAGATAAGGCAAAGCGCCTTGAAAGTCCTGTTTGAAACCTTATGCAACCATGGCCACCTCTTTTCACTACCTTTATGGGAAAGAGTATTTGAATCAGTCCTATTTCCAATATTTGATTATGTTCTTCATGCTATTGATCCTTCAGGGAGTAGTACCTCAGAGGTCAATGAAGTAGAGACTGATGGTCAGCTTGATCAAGATGCATGGCTTTACGAGACATGCACATTAGCCCTCCAATTGGTTGTAGATCTTTTTGTCAACTTCTATAACACCATCAATCCACTTTTAAGAAAGGTGTTGATGCTCCTGGTAAGCTTTATAAAGCGCCCTCATCAAAGCCTGGCTGGCATTGGTATTGCTGCATTTGTTCGTTTGATGAGTAATGCTGGGGAGCTGTTTTCTGATAAGAAGTGGTTTTGTCACTAAAAGAAGCAGCAAATGCAACACTACCTAACTTTTCATTCCTTGGCAGTGGAAATTTTGTGACTGTAAATCATGAGCATGCTTCAATGGCTGAAGATGACAGGGATCCTGCAGAGTCTGGCTCACATGATAATTTAGAAAGCCCGAGGACTCAAAATCTTTATGCATATTTATCTGATGCAAAGTGCCGAGCTTCTGTTCAGCTTTTATTAATCCAGGTAGGTTTATTTAATTCCTCAGAACATTGTTAAATGCCTTATTGAAAGAACGGGCTAAAAAAATTGCCCAGTGGTAAAAATGACGAAGAAACCATAACAAATGTTTCACTTGAAAATGCTTTTCTTAGTATATATTACCGTCATAGATTACTATTTTAGCATTACTAAAATTGTATATGCTCTAATGAGGAGGAATCAATTTCCATTAATACATCATTTCTGTTAAAAACATTCGTATCTAGTTTTTGAAAAATAATGTTAACTTACTGAAATTGGCAGGCGGTGTTGGAGATCTATAACATGTACCGATCTCAACTTTCAGCAAAAACCATACTAGTCTTGTTTGAGGCTTTGCATGATGTGTCATTACATGCTCACAAGATTAACAGCAATATTATTTTACGTTCAAAGTTACAAGAGTTTGGCTCTATGACTCAAATGCAAGACCCTCCACTGTTACGCCTGGAGAATGCATGAATCCTACCAACTATGCCTCACATTTTTACAGAACCTCACTGTGGACAGACCTCCTAGTTATGAGGAGGTTGAGGTCGAGACACATCTCATTCGACTTTGTATATTGAAGTTGCAGGTTCTGAAAAAGTATCTGAATCTTCTCATGGTAGACAGCTGCATTGGTTCTCACCACTCTTCAAGCTATTTGTAATTTGGGAGATATATCTTTTGAGAAGAACCTGGCTCATTTTTCCATGTGATTTTGTGTTTAGATATACCTTCCCCGTTCTTCTATATCTTAGAAGCCTAGAGTTTTACCAATCCGAATTGATCTGTATTACCAGGAGGTTTAATGTTGTATCTTGTATGCTTGATTATTTTATCCCAATTTTTTTAAAAGAATTTTGAGTTTTTCCACCATTAGTAGTTTCGTTTGTCAAGTTTGGCAATTTTCTTGGTATATGGATATTACTTTTCGAGTTGTGGTGCAATGCACGAGATCATTTTGTTGAAGCTACCTTTAACGAGGAGTCTTTAGTTAAAGAGAATTGGGATTTCAATAGATTAAGATGAATACAATTGTATATCTAATAGTTAAATTTGTCTTTTGAAAGTAAGATGCTTACAAATTAGTCTACGGAAGATATAAAATTCAAATTTTTTCTTTGAATGTGTGACAAATTAGTCTTATAATTAATTTAATGATAAATTAATTTTTAAGCTTTATAATTTAATATCAAATTTGTTTTTAAAGAGTATAAATTATTGATAAATTACATTTGGATTTTTTATCTTTCAGGGATTAATTTATCATTGTATTATACTTTTTGGAAATAAATTTGATTATTTATCCAAATTAAAAACAATACTTTATTTCAAATTTTTTTTTTAGATAAAGGAAAAAGAGTCCTGATTTTTGGCCATTTCATAATTTTAAATAATCATCAACATCTATTATTTTTCTTTTCCAATCACGTCATATAACCTATCATATTTATATATATTTTTTTCTCTCGCTGTGTTAACTAATATTTGGGGGTGTCCACAAATATTTTTCCAAACAAAAGTTATTAAAAGATGGGAGTAAAGGGGTACCCCTGCCCTTTACATCAAGATGCCCAAAACCTGCCACACCACACGTTACCACCAACACACACCCCAGGCACGAGTCCTCACAATCCCATTCCACCGTCAGATCATACCCCAACAAACAGACACAAACGTATCCACACACACCACACCCTCCTAGCTTAATCTGTGTGATACCCAATTCCCCAATAGCCCTTGAGTTGTGGACAAGGACTTAACTGGAGCACCAAAGATAGAGGACAAGCTCTTTTTCAAGCTCGGTGGCCATTACCATTTTTGTGAAAGTTGTTCTTTGTTTGAATACACATATTTAAATATCTATAATTTGAATATGAATAATGTAATTTAATATTTAAGAATTTGTTATGTTTTAAATTTTAGGATATTATTTAAATAAAGATAAGAATTATTATCAGTCCATGAATAAAAGTTCAACAAATTCCTCCACGTAATACATCTCCTTTAAAAATATTTTTTCTACAAAAAAATGAACAATTTGTATCAAAAACGACCTTTTTGCAAGATATATGGAATGGATGCTGAAGCAAATTTTTAATAGCGGCTCCCCGTCTTAGAAGAGAAAGTACTACCTTTAGAGAATCCTATATAGACTCTTTACATATATGGGAAGCCATGGAAGATTAGGAAGTTAGTATTGTTCTCAATAAAATTGTTCTTGTCCCCTACCAAGAGCAATTATTAAACTACTTTTTTTTATCCTATTCTTTCTCATCTCTCCTATCTCCTATCTTGAGGCTCCTCTCCACTTTTTCTTTTTTTTATTTGTACTTCCTTTTTTATCTTTCTTTGTGTTTTCGCTCTTCACTCCCTATACTCACGCTATCAAGTATATATTTTTTTTCATGGTCAAAAGGAATCATGATTCCTTTGTGAAATTTCGAACAACGAAATCATGATTTCGTTATTTTTAGTGTTATTATGTATTTTTTTTAAAAATAATTATATTTTTTGTATTGATTATGTAGGTCAATGGATTAAAATGTGTTTACATCTAACGAAATTACAATGCTAGTTAGATGGAGAAATATGGAAATGTATAATGAAAGTATGATTCAAATACACATCATACAATAGAATCATACTTTTGTAATAATATCATGTTTTAACCCCTTGCACAACATAATCAATTTGTTGTGTATTTTTTTCACATCCCAAAAAGTATTATGGCATCGTGATTTGCTGCAAAAAGGGGTGTGAAATTTTTGCACAATTTATTGTGCAAAAATTTCATATCCCTTTTTGTGCAATGAAATCATGATGTAATGTTTTTCAAGGAGAGGTAATCTTGAAATTTTGAGGGATTATAAGGGCTAGTAACAACTCCCAGAAGATTATAATATTCATCCACTACCAAATAACCTATAGTTTACTGGTAATTTGTTGGTCCGAGTAATACTAGACACGAATCCGTTAAGCAAAATCTCAACTTCAAGTCTAATAAATAAATAAAAAAAATATGATTATAAGAGAAAATCCCATTAAAATTAAGTTTTCAATAAAGATTAATCATACTCATACCAATGTCATCGGTAAAAAAAAATACATGTGTACCCACATCATGGTCAAGATTAAAAATCACGGAGAAAAAAAACAAACAAAACAAGGCAAAGGCATGTTTGTTTGATTGTCTCGAAAACCATCTTTGCGAAAACCAAGACTTAAAACAGTGAGTTTTTTATTTTCTTTTCTTTTCAAAATCAGTTTTTCAACATTTTTATAAAAATTAGAATACAAACTTCTTACCGGCATCAGCGGAAAGTTCCCACGCTATATATTTATTGCATAAATTTTATTTTCTTGTGTTGGTCTCCCCTATAGTTGCAATCTGGGTCCGCTCCTGTTTACCAGAATCATAGACTCTCAAAACAGCAGATTTTTATTTTTTTTTTCAAAAACAGTTTTTAGAAAACAGATTATAAAATTAAAAATTGAGATGAGAAACAAACAGATTCAAATTACAATACAATGATGATTTTCTAACATAGGCAACAAATAAAATGATGATTTTCATTACTTACACAAATCAATAATCAATTATAAATACAATATTGGGCAGCTCTACGTAAAATTGTGGTAGTCAAAATTTGACCAACCAATATTTAACAACATATTCTCACCTCTCCCCTGCCCAAAAACCTCATTTTTCTCTCCATCAATTTTCCCCCTCTATCAATTATACATACATTCATTCTTGTCAGTGATGGCTAGATATAACAAGTACCATCCTAAACCCCTGCTTCTCGTAACAAAAAAATAGCAAGGTAAGCAAGCATTAAACAACTGCCCCCCACATGCTACTAGAAATAATTCTCAAGAACGAGCCTCACGTGCTGGGGAACAAAAATAATTGCGTAGTCCCAGGTACATTTATAATTAAAAATCTATACGCAATCGCCGCAATTCCAATTTAAATGTTGAGACAGAACTGAGAGTTCGACGAGCAAGGTTTCGTATGTCCTCCCGTGAACAATCTCGAGAAATCCGGACAAGCTCCCAAAGAGCACCTCCACTAATCAAGTCCTTTGCATTCACTTCTGTAATATTTATATCACGTTGGATGTTTAAAGTTTACAAGAATGTGTTTAGAAAAACTGAAACATGAGAGAAATCACGTTACCATGTTGTGCCAAGTGGCAGAGTGCAAGCTCAATGTGACGCCGGATTGGTGCAGCTTCATTATTAGCATTTTGTACTATCCACGGAAGGGCACCATCTTCTATCAAAAAGGATCTGCCACTTTTTATCCCTGAGAGTGCAAAATATAGTTGTAAGGGGTCCAAACTACCTCTTTATTTTGTTAATTTCTCTTTGATGCTAATAATATTTTCAGTGGCTTTGTGAAAGTAAAGTGGAGGGAGAAAATTGATCGTAATGGCTTGCTTAGAAACATGAAATACACATTAAGTTAATCAATGCAGGACTGACATTTTTTTGGTGCATTCCCGAGTAACAATTTTGTACATTTTCTATCTAAGTGGTTAATGTTTTCAGCATTGAGAATCAAATAGTTATGAGGAAAGTAGACCTTGATTAGATGCACGAGACTCGCATTTTGCAAAGTTAGCAATTCCTCGTGCAACTTGGGAAAGAACATCAGGATGTCCGCATCTTACAATTCCCAGTAAAGCCTTAATACCTCCCTGAGATCTCAGGGTCATCAATATTCTATCTGTCGACCATGAAGACAAAATCACGAATGAACATCAAAAAACCATATATTGATGGAAATATGAATAGCATTGACTTCAAATGCAATATCTACGAGAGCACCATCTTTAAATATGCTACAATGTAACAGAAACACTAAATGACTTGCCACAAAACAACAAAATGTACCATTTCCACATAGGTTAGCAATTGCTCCAGCAACCATTCGAAGAGTTTGTGGATCTTCAGCATCAGATGCAGTCATTGATAACAGTGTAATTCCTCCTTCAGCCATAATAAGTTCTTGATTTGCTTCTGATTTGCCACAAAATAAAGAAGACAATATCAATACTAACATTAGCTAAATGCTCAGCTGCAAATAAACTGAGCTAGTACCAAAGTGTTAAGCAAGATCCAGTTATCTAAAACACACACACACACACACACACACACACACACACATATATATATATAAACACTACTATCAACATCACCATTCATAGCAAGATTGGCAATTGCCCCAGCAGCTACTCTGCGAACAGTTTCATCCTCATATCTTCGAAGAAGCATCAACAAGGAAGTAAGACCACCAGCTTCAACAATTCTCTTTTGATTAGCCTCTGCATATTAGATTGAGATAAATTACTAAACAAATCATACACATAAAAAAAGATGTATGAGCATATAATAAAAGACCACAGTCTTGATTTCTGGAAGGCTTCAATGTGAATGCACAGAAAATGAGGAACGAATGAATAGTCTGGAGGGCAGTGAAAACAAAGAGACTGCATGTTCTTTCAACATTCACTCAGACAAATTTTATGGAAAATGAACACATCAAAGGAAATTGTTTTTTAGAAAAAAAAATAGAGTTTCCCTGATGAATCACAACCAATCCAAAATAATCAATGGCCAATATCTACCATTATAAAAAAAAAAAAGATTACACAGCAAGATATACAACAAGCTGTCCTGTTTCCATAATCTTAAAGTTTGTTAGCCAATTGTCGGATACAGTTAATAGAAAGTAGATGATCAAATAGCAGAGCCTTAATATTTGGTTAACTTCTACCTTCAGCCGCTAAGTTGGCCACCACTTTCACGGCATGAATTCGTACATTGGCATCATCTGACTCCAGCAATGACAAAATCTTTTGCAATCCAACTGTTAAAATAATGTGAGTCATAAACATAGATGATGTAATGTTTCAATTATAACTTAAAACACTCATACCTTGCTCAAAGAGTGTAGCAACAGATGACTTTTGACCATTCGCAACATCCTTGAATTGGGAATGCCTAACTTGAGTCGTGGAGGAATCCATGGCAGAATATGTGCTTCCAGAGCTTCCATCCAAACACCTTCTCATCTATAGACATAGCATTAAATCATTCTGTACCATAGATTCAAAGCTATGCTATAAAGAACATAATGTAGCATGCAGCTAGAGGCTATAGAGAGACCAAAGAACCTTGATATTACAACAACTACTACTACATTGTTCAGAATAGGGTTATGTTTATGACTTATATTTGGTGCTCTGCTTGTGTTTGTTTCAAGAATTTTCTACAAATGATAGATATATTGAACAGCGTTGTGCATTTTATGGCCACTTTCCATTAAATCACTGAAAAGTCAATGACTCAATGTATGGAATTAGAATCCAAGCTAAAATGTAATACTCAAGAATATGCCGAATGCTCAAAATCTCTTGTCAAAATAAAACAAATACCTGGTCAGCTTCAAAGTTCAATTGCAATAATTGACTCCTTAGTAATATGATTTCTTCTTCAAGTCTTTTTTTCTGATTAGCCTCGTCCTCCAGGAGGTTGCGAAGCTTTATAATCTCCACATCACCTCCTGCCTATACACAAAAAAGTTTCTAATATACCAGAAATCCATTCTTGGAAAATGAAGAAACAGAAAAGTTTTCCAGTTAACTTAAATCTCACCTCTGCTTGTGTATGTTTCCCCAGCTGACTTTTTAGATGTTCTACCTCTTCTTCAGCTGCCTTCCTCCGATTTCTTTCAGTTTCAAGCAGCATTTTGACCTCAGCAACGTCATCTGTAGAAGATGATGCAGGCCCCTGTGCCAAAAAGACATAAACAACTGAATAACTAAAAACCCAAAAAATGTAAAAAAGAAAACCTCTAAGCGATGATAATAATAATTCAACCAGCCAATTGTTAAATTTTTAACATTGAGACCGGTGAAAATTTGTGTAAATTATAATATTGAATTTACCACAGGGAATGAGTACTTAGAAAATACTAAAATAGGAGATTGCTTGATATAAACATTTGTCATGAAAAAACAATCCCAATTTGATAAGCGGAGACACATGAATGGTTTCATATTTCATCTCCTGTTTTCCCTGTTTCCTTGTTTCCCTAATTTATTTAGTTTCCTTAAATAGCTTGATTGTGATTCCTAAACTTTAGGGATTGACAGCCTTTATATATATAAATAAGTGTACAAACCATTCAGGAATACGCAAGAAATCATTCTTCCCATTTCATTGCACATAGCCAAAAAAAGTAGGTCATTACTTCTACCAAAACTATGAAAGCAAATAATCAAGAATTGGTCCAGGAACCTAGGACACAACCAACAACCAACATTCACCAGAAATACTGAATAAGGAAATAGTAACACATGTTGATTTCTTAAAAAAATGTCACCATTAATTTTTAAAAAGTGGAAAAATAATCCACCTCCAAGATTTGCAGTGTTACTGTTAATATTTTTTTTTGGAAGGCAGAAAATATATAGTATTAATAAAAACACATCAGTACCAGAGGTACTGGTGAAATATGAACAAATACAAGACACCTATGGTGCCGCCCTCCAAAAACAAAGAAAGAAACCCAACCAGGACCCCACCACAGAAGATAAAGGTACCCAACCCAGCTTAACCAAAAGACTCTGAAAGATTGGTAGACCAATGGTTAAAAGGAGTGTTGAAATCTTTCTCTCTAGCTTTTAACCAAGACCAAGCTAGAAATAAAGCATCATCCATCACTTTGGATGAGTCAAAACTATTATGAGCTAATATTGCTTCAAAAGGAATATACCTCTTCATTATCAGCCACAAAACTATTACAGTCGTGTCGTTCTTGATTCAAAACCAACTTCTGCTCCAGCTCCTTTACCAATTCCATGTACTCCATCTGGCATTTCAGTCTCTCTTTCTACAGGGTACAATCATACAACTCCATTTAAGACATTGAGCAAAGATTAGAGGTGTTACCCAAAAAAAAACCTATCAGTAACTTAAGTTTTCAAAAGAATGGGGCATAAAGGTTTTGCACCATGTCTAACATTTGCTTCAGAATACAGAATAAAGAAACAGAGACAGCCTAAAAACTAAAAAGGTATAAAAAGAATGTTTGATAGCATAATAATGAAAATCAAACAAAGATAACATAGCTCATTCCTTGGACCTTAATAGCTGGAAGGGCATTATTTCAATACTTTACACCACCATGAAAAGGTTAGAAAAAGAGATAGGAGACAAGTCGCACATGACGCTCATCCTAAAATAATTAGTCCAGAAAATCTATGACATACAGATGCCTAAAACTTCATAACAATAACTTAAACCTTAGTCTATTAGTATACAGCATTCTGCATAACAATACTTAAAAAAGAAAAATAATTTGTAGTAAGATCTTTTGTATAGCTAATACAACAAACCTCTAATGCATCTGCAAAGTTCCTCTCAACCTCAGCAATACGACATTGTGCCTCAAAATTTACTTTTTCAACTTCATCCTCAAAAGCTTTCTGTTGTCTTTCATTTTCTGCAATAAGCTTATCTAATTGTATCTCAAGCTTTCGAGACAAGCTTTTATAATCAAATTCTTCCTTTATTTTCAGCATATTCTCAACTTTCATAGCCTGATGAAACAAAAATACACATTAATTCATCTGTCACAAAAACAGCAAACCATATCGATCATCATCTAGGTCTTTTCATTTTAAATAATGAAAAAATAAAATTATCAGAATTGAATATAGTTTGCATTTTGATGGGAGATATGCCAATTTAACAGTAAAAGCATCACCTGCTAGCCCTAGGAAACTCATTTCCCCAGGTTATGCTTCTTGTAGGTCCTCTCTTTCCTGGGTTTTGGAGATGGTTCACAAGTTTACATATTAAGTTTTGGGTAGACACTCAGGTGGGAGATGTTCCTTTTTTCTGACACATTTCCTAGACTCTAACATCTCTCCAATTAGCAGTCTCCTTTAATCCAGTTTTATTCCTCTTCTGAACCTACTGTTTCTGTGTCTATGTATTTTAAGTTTTTCAGAAATTCGAATAGGGAATTCTCTGAATTACAATCTCTTTTCGGCTTGCCGGATTTGGTTTTGGTCAATTGACACTTCAGGTGTTTTTCTTGTAAATCCTACCATCCAGCTTGTCACTTCATCTCCCAGTAATGATTCCTTCTTTAGGAAATAATAGCTCCTCAAAGGTTAAATCTTTTGTATGGACTGTTGTTCCAAACTGAATTAATGTCAATGATTTACTTCAAATTTGAAGACCTCTCTAACTGCTTGCTATCTTGATTACTGTGTTGTTTGCAGATTTAGTTTTGAAAATGCTTTTCATTTGTTATTGCATTGTTCAACACCATCATTTTTTTGGATAGATCTGTTTAGTTGGTGTTGTTGCTCAAGATTAGATTTTCGCCAAGGATCTCCAGAAGGCCTTGTGGATTAATTTTAGAGGTTTTGACACCAACAGAGATGCTGAAAGGCTTTGGCATTGTGCTCAATTTGCAGTTGTTTGGCATATTCGGTTGGAAAGAAAAGCTAGAATTTTCACTAGTCAATTCTTACCTTTGGAGATCTTTTAGTGTAGAGTAGTACACTTCTTTGGAAGATCTTCAGAGATTGGTGTGCAGTGGTACACGTTTTCTAGTTTTTATGTCTTTTGTTATTGGATTAGTTTTTTGAGGAAATCTTATCCTCTTGAATTTGAACCTCCTTTCTCTCTTAATATATTCTTTGATTATAATAATGATGATGATGTCAATAACAAGTCATTCAAAATATGTGATGATCGCTTAACTACAATAAGGTACTTGAAATTTTTAGGGGGGAAATTAACTTGACAAAATGAGCAAATTAAAATACCAGAAAGAGCAGATTAATTAATGGCACAAGGAGGAAGAGGTGAATCTAAGGGCGTAAAATTAAATGCATTTAATGACCTTTGATGCTAGAGATCTCTAACAATGGCTTTTCAAAATATGTTCCAACACCGACATCAAAATACTTGAAATATAAAATATGCACAATGAAACGGGTCTAATGGAATATAAATTTAATAATGATGTTTTAGTTCATATTGTATGAATAGAAACTATATACGAAAGTACAGATCTCAGATACGAAACTGACCCTTTGGCCAAACAATATGGTACTAGAAGTCTCTCCTCGATGACGTGGAGATGGGCCAATAGTCACAATCAATGAAGTCCTAGCTGTGCCTGCAAACAGGAATAGTGTCCAAGAAGAATATGGTATCTGATACAAAGACTAAGACAAAGATACTGTAAATATGTCAATCAAGGATTTAAGAAACCAGTTTCGTAAACCATAAATGACATCTCACTAAATATTTGATCACATCAAGTTGAAGAACTGAAGGATATGATACTAAGATATCTCATCTGAAAAAGATTAAGGCATCTTACCTCCAAAAGAATCTCGAAGCATCCTGGTAAGCTTCGAATCACGAAATGGAACATGAGCATTGTTCTCTGCTAGAGCATTAATACATTTTCCCAGTGAACTAAGTGAAAGATTGATAGATTTAGCTTCCTCTAGCATGTGCCCTTCACTTCCTGGTGGGGTAAAACAGGGGAAATCTCAAGTTTCAGCACATACCAACTTAATAACAGAAGCTACCAACTCATTGAAGTTAAAGCAAGGACTACCACAGAATGAACATACCAATTTCAAAGGCCACACGAAACAGGGAATATTGAAGCTTGTTTGGTTTAGAGAAAATGTTATTTATTTTCATTTTCTGTTTCATTTTTAATTAAAAAATGCCATCTTATTTTCATTTTTGTTTCTTATTTTCAAAAGTTCATATAGGAAACAGTAAAAACAATAAAAAAAAAGTATTTTCACTATTATCAAGACAAATATTTTTAAACAAAAAACAAATGAAAACGAGGTGAAACTTTTGTAATTAAAATTGAAAACAAAAGTCAAAAAACATTTTCTCTAAGTAAACAGACCCTTAAAGGGTGACTGGTTGTTTTCCAAAAAAAAAAAAATCAATTAATAGGCTTTTAACTAATAATTACAAAATACCACACTGTTTTAATTTTTTTTCCTATTTTCAATATTTTTTATGGAAATAGTGAAAGCAATCCTTCACAAAATTGAGGATTCGTCAAACAAAACATTTTCTCCCCATTTTTCCAATCCTTTTGTATGATTTTCAAATCCATTTTTCCTGCTTATTTCAATGATTTTTCTAGCCATATTTGATAGTACCCCTTTTCATCATTTTTCCAGATTTTTTTCCTGCCTATTACATTTTTTCCTCTAACTTGAATTGTTCTTTCCTGTCCATTTTATTTTCACTTATCTGTGCTAGGGGGGCATTGTTTTGGAGCAATTTTCCTAATCATTCACATAATTTTCTCTTCCAGCTCATTTGAATGATTTTTCCTTAAAATGCGGGTTTGAACCTAATTTAACTCCAAAAAGCTAGCTCAAAGAATGAGGGTCACCCTCACTAATATACTCTTTCTTAGCCTTATCTCTAACTGATATGGGACTTGTGGTTTTTCCCAATATTTTTCCTCCCATTTTCCAGTATACTGCATGCATGCGCACACAACAAACGCTTCATGAAGAAGCCACTCTCAAACAAGAACCATTGATTTATGACATCCACATTTACACACATATACAAGTTTTAAGTTCAGTATGCACCTGACTTATGGACGCGTTCTGAACCTGCCAAGTCTACCACAACCAACTTGCTCTTCCGAACAAGTGGTTTTGAAGGTTTAGTCAAATGAGAGGCATCACCATTTTGACTAGACATATCTTCATTTTCCAAGACAGATCTCTTAATATGAACCTGTAAGAAACAATAAATTTAACAAGATTGGATATTATTTAAAGAAACAGAAAACAGTGACTAACTGGTTCAATAGAAAAGGTAATTAAAACAAAGAATATTCTTTCACCATTAGCATGGCATGACTGCGAGAAGATTCAGTATTCAATTTTGTGTTAGCAGCGATTCGATTAGCTTCACCTACTCTTAACAACTCCAAAAAACTATGTTGGTCTGTGATTTCTACAAGAGTTGCCCCGGGCATAGATACGTCACCACTTCTTGGGTCTTCCACTATAGGAATATTATCATTTGCTGGATTCAGCAAGTCCTGGAGAGTCTCCATGTAAAGCTACACATTTTTTGTAGACAAAATATGAGTAAAATAGCCAAGAATAGTTATAATACAAAACAAAGAACACTTTCATGATCAAACAAAATAGGACACAACCTCAATGAATACTAGAAGGTAAAACTCAATGATGCAAAAAACAGTATACAACCTGCAGATAAGAGACAGTGACAGAATCGGTATCTGGTGATAAGTCAGCAAAAATATCCTCCATGGAACGAACCATTATACCACGGTCAGAGGCATCTACTTCCCCCAGTCGTCCAAGTGTAAAAGTTTTCCCAGTTCCAGTTTGACCATAAGCCATCACAGTCCCATTATAACCATCAAGAACACTCTACAAACCAGACATCAAACACATATTAAGCTATAGAGAATTGAAGAATATGACGATATCTCGATGGATAGAATGCATTAACTATTAAACCAAGGAAATGATGTTATCAAATCATGAACACTAATATAAAGCAGAATTAGATAGGGATATCTCAGTAAAGGATGTTCATGAACAATTAGGATATGCACCATTACAACTGACCTCCACAACTGGCTTAGCCACAACTTCATAGACACGTTTCTGTGATGCAAATTCGGTAAGCACCTCATCAAACTCATAAGTGTCAGAATCCCAATTGTTTCTACGAAGTTTCAGTCTTTTAAGCTGAAGGATAGTAAAAACACAAAAGGCTAAACATTAAACAAGATTTATGCATAAAACAATCCAAGAAGTATATCTATAAATCAAAGCAAAACTTGAAATCTACAAACAGTAGTTAATCAAATAAAATTAATGTACCTCTGGTTGTAATTCAACACAGTCAGCAAAATCAGCATCCGCCATCATTTCTTCAGCATTCCGTGGTCTCAATCTTACTGCCACTCGAACTCTTCCAGGAACTGTACACAAAAATGTATAACAAGTGTAGCAATACCACCATACCAGATAGCACAATAAAAAGAGAGAATTAGATTTAAACAGCCACACTGTTTACAAGCATTGGCTTTCATTCAAAATATAAAAAATAAGTATAATGATGTTGCAAGGAAACTAAACTTCTAAACCCTGATATATCTAGAATTTGTAGAATTATTAGTGGCCCTTAAACCCTATACTTTCCTCATGTGATTAGCTGATCTGTAGCCTTTTCACCGTTGTAATACCAAAAATCTTCTCCTACACAATATTCATTTACCAGATTGCAATAGATGGCAAATGATACAGGAGCATGCATGAGCCCCAAATAGTTTAGTTGTTAGATGAGGAACCTCTGTTTAAAGTAAAGGCTCTGCCCTGAATTATTTTATGTGCCTGGATTTTAAGAGTGGTTTCTCTTCTACACCAAGTGGTACCAAAACCTGGTTGAACCATATCATCTACACCGAGTGGCACTACCAAGCATTAATGGAGTGCTCTTTTCTTTCCAAAATATCAACACTGGAACTTCAGTCAGATCCATATCATCTACATATGGACCAGGAAAACCCTATGAAGTAGAGGCTGTCACCCAATATCACTCAGGCTTTTAGGAATGGATTCTCCACTACACTACAATAGCATGTTCCCGATGAGCTGAGCATGATCACAAGATTAAGTAGATGTTTTTGCCTTTGATTATGTAATCTACATCTAAGATGCTAATTTGAGTCTAGCCTTTCATGAAAGAAAATACAACCTATGTCATTTGGGTCTGGATATTAGCATTTCCAATGTCAATGGCATTTTAACACAAGCCCTCCAACCACACACAAAAACCTCACCAATCAAAATTCAAAAGCTAGTAGATATTTGCACAAACAAACTCTGCACTCACACCTTCACCCCTAGCTCTAATGACACAACACATCCAAAACTTCAGATCTAAAATACACTCGAGGTAGATGCGTAACTAACCAATGTCCAGAGAGAGCAATGCATCTAAACGTTTGGTCCTACATCACAAGCTAGCTTCCCAATTCATCTAATCATATATAACAGTTTAAATTTCAAAGAAAAAGAAAATAAAACACATTGAACACCAGAGCATAAATACAGAAGCAACAAACAATGAGTGCTTGTATAAATACGAACAAAGCGAGCCGTGTCTCTAAGCAATCGCTCTCGGAAGTGACAGACTCTGATATTTAGAGGTCATAATCATGAGAGAGCGGAATCTTCCAGAAATAGAGAAGGAGCTAGGGAGCTTCATTATTGTGTCCTAATCCTAGTTACTTACAAGTTAGAGCTTCATTACACTCTTTCTACCAAACACACTAAACACACAAGTACACACTCTATTAGTCTGTGTCTAGGGTTTGGAGAGGGACTCACCGGCGTCGCCGTTACGTGCGGCGGCGTTGGGGCGGCGAAGGGCGGATCCCGGCGAGGGGGAGGATGGGCGGGGGCGGGACTTGAGAGGGCGATCAAACTTGGCGCTTCCCCTTTGGAAGCCGTTACGGTTCGACGCCATCGTAGACGGAGAAGCGAGGTAGCGGTTTCGGAAACTCGAAGCCAAGTAAGGAAGAGAAGAAAGAAATGAAGAAGTCGTGGTGGGGCCCAAGGGGTGGGAGTGTGGGGTAGGTGATTGATTGTGGGGACCACGGTCTTTCCAACTAATCATATGAAATATTAATTTTGCTTGTGTTTGTTAGCTTAAAAAACTTTACATAAAAGTGAAAACTGTACCTGATTTCTTTTATTAAATAAATTATTTTTACTTATAAACATAATAGCAATTTATATTATTATCTCAACCTTTGCTTATAGAGAGAGAATGTGACATGGGAGTGGTGATACCAGGATAGTGTAGTGGTATTCATGTCTTTGTTGTTACATTTTTTATTCTTATTTTTAACAAAATTTTAGTTGGAGTGTCACTAACGTTTTTGTGTTGTTTTTAGAGTTTTATCCAATAATTAGCACCTTAACTAAGGAAATTTAAGTCAACTATATTTTTGGGAACTCAAATTTTATATCTGCTTTAAATTGACTAGCCGAAAGACAAGGTTGTCTGGCTATATCTTTTACCTTTATCTGATACTTTTTCTTCTAATCTAAAAATACGAAATTAAAATACTTGTTTAGTATTATAAATTATTCAAATGATTATTATTATGTCTCTGTCACATTTTCTTCTTAATATCGAAGCATAAGTTTGATTTTATCGTATATTAATGATGTGGATATAAAAAGTTCCCTTATCAATGAAAAACATATTCAGAAAATCCAAAGAATGTGATTGACACATTTTTGTTGAATGGTTTGTAAAATGTTGTTTGGTAAGAGTGTGATTGGTGTTGTTGGAGCATTGGAGCATCTGGGAGTACGGAATAAAAGGAGAACAAGATGCCATGTCACAACTTACAACTCACACCGTGTATATTGTCCGCAGGTTGCAACTGGAGATTATGGTAGGAATTCAAATTGAACAATGATAAATTAGGAGTGTTTAGTCCAGTTAGCAGCTAAGTTAAGTTAAGTAGTGTAAGTTATTATAAATTTTTAGCACTTGAATTTGATTTTTAAAATAAAAAAATTATTGATAAATATGTACCTTACAATTGATGGATTGTATTGGGGATGTAAAGAAAGAAAAAAAATGATAAATTTGATAAGCAATGGAAAAAAGAAAAAGAGAAAAAAAAAATAGAATAAAAATAAGATGAAATATTCCTATTATGATTGTGACCGGATAAAAAAATTATAGATGGTAGTTACTTTTCCTATAAAAAATAAATAATAATTCTTGTTTTCTAGTGAAAAATTAATTGATTGGATCAGTTTTAACATGATTATAAAATAATGTCAAGTAATTAAAAAGAGAGAGAGAAATTTACTCCTCAATCATTAATTCTCAAACTATTTGAGAAAATATTTGGTATAAGTGATGGTAACGATTTATAAGACTAAAGTGAAAACAATACAAGCAATAAAAAATAAAGATAAAACTGCAAGAATATAAATGACTAAGTTTGAATTTTGATTGAAGGTCCTCATCCCTTTGAAATACAAAGAGTATTAATAGATATTTTATCTGCAAAGCAACATTAACCACGGGTCTACACTATATTTAATCTAATAGATTGGCGTAGTAGTTAGACATCCGGACATTATGAGGATAATCTATGTTGTGGGGATAATCTATTTAGTGGGGAATCTCTTGTTTGATTTTCTTGGTGTGTAAAAATTCTTTGGACCAACACAATATAGTACCGCAAACAAAATAAATCTATGATCCAATGAACTAGGATACCCAAAAAAAAAAACAACTCACAAGTTATTTGAGGCTTGTAATTAATAGCAAAATAGTTGAAGCTAGAAACATGAAATGGGTTAGTACCTCCCAACCACATGAGAAAAGTTAAGGCCTTTGTTTGGGGTGATATTTAGTTTTGAGTTTTGAAATTTTTAAAAATAACAATCAGTTTTTAGTTTTAGTTTGAACAATATTTTTAAATAGTTTTTAAAATATGATTAATTTCAAATAAACTCAATTTAGAAGTTTTATATTATATTAAAATTAGTTTAGGAGTATTTTTGTGTAGTGATAATGATGATAATGTCAATAGTAACAACACTAAAGATATCAATAGTGGTCATAGTAACATTGGTTACAGTGGCACTAACGACGATGTTAATGGTGGTGGCAGTGATGACATGGTGGTTGTAACATCCCCAAAATAATCTAATAATTATTTAGATAAAAATTATCTAAATATTATTTTTAGTATAATATATTAGATTGGATAAAAATAATAAAATTAAGAGATAAAAAAAGATTGATTAAACAAATATCAAAAGATACAATTTCAAATTATGTACAACGCTTATATAAGGATAGACGATTTATTTTTCTAGAATCACACAAATAAATAGTTTCTCTTGACATTAGTGGGTTACTTAAGGATTGAGAAGAGAAAAAAAAGTGAAGAAATTTTATTGAGACAAAATAACAAAAAACTCAAATTACTTGTTTGAAGATATGAGTAAAATAATTTATTTTTTAAACCTTCCATGACGTTTTTTGAAAGATATGACTTTTGGGGTTCTTTATTAGAAGGTGTTGGGTTAGTGAAATCTAGATTTTATAGCCTGACTTATATATGTGAGTCCTTTTAAATTTGGGTATGACTTTCAAATGATTGAAATTCATTGAAGTGTATTCAAATTTTAAATTATTGCACGTGAGTCCTTTTAAATTACTTGAAGACTATTTAGACTATGACCATGTATTACATATTTTTTAGAATATTTTATTATATAATTTGGAATAAAGGCTTCGATGATGCTGCACATTAAATTATAATTATAATTCATTATAATATTCTTTCTTCGTTAATTATGTATAACTCTGATGTGTTACTCTTGATTGTTAGTTGATGTTGGAAGTGCTATAGTTTGTTATCATGGTTAGACTTTTAAAATTTATTTGTTATATGAAGTTTGAAAATTTAAACAGGTAATTATAAGAGATGACATATTAATAGTTGTGAAGTCGGTCATTACCTTCTTGGAAGGAATGATGGTAAACATTTTCTACTCCAACTAATTAACCTAAGGTGAGGGAGGAACTATGAAGGCAATATAACCCTATAATTTATGGATGATAGAGCCAATCTACTCACTCTTTGAGTTTGAGCTCTCTAAAACATTTTCTATTTGTTTGATCTTATTTAGAGCTTTAATAGGTTGAAAAAAAATAATTTCCCTAAACCTTTATTTTTTGTACATTCTGTGCATATTGGTTTTGATGGGTTGATCTTCAAGTTTCTTAGTTATTTGAGAGATTGATGATGTTAAGTGATGGAGATATAGTTGCATACAAGGATCCATGAGATTAAAGCATCTACATGACCCGTTGATGGTATTATATATATGGACTATGGATTATATATGTGAGTCCAATAATTTTGGCATGTATTCAACTTATATTCAACTTTTACATCTTATCATGTAAAAATACCACCATAACCTAATAATCATATAAACCTCAGTATAGTCTTAAACTTTTACACACTTAATTTTACACACTTACAGAAACCTCAGTATAGTCTTAAACTTTTACACACTTAATTTTTTCTGAACAATATTAACTTGAACGTTGAAATCCTTTAAATACATTAGCAAAAATCAACCGATACAAACTATAAGAAAAATTTACTCGAATATTCTATCCTTAAACTAGTGTACTTAACACATTCGGAAGTCTTCAATTTACTTATCTCAACCAATTTCCAGTGTTTGGTATTATGTCATTACTGTCATGTACCACTGGATGCATGTATAATCTATGCGACAAAAACTACCTTATCCATAATAGGGGTGTTTGATGTGGAGAGACCGAGACAGAGCATAGGATTTGTTAGGAATAAATATGTGTATGCTTAATATTTAATTCATCGTGTAATTATTGTTTTTGTTTCATTGTGATGATTTTACTACTTAAATAAAATAGTTAAATTAATAAGGTTGTTGATTAAAATTATACTTGTGAAACTTAGCTCGGTCATTGATCCGGTCAGAATAGTGGGTCAGTGATTTAACCAGTGAATCAGTAATTGGTCTGGTTTGACTCAGTATATATTAAAAATTTAAAATTATATTTGTATCTATTATATATAAGTATATAACTAATATTATTTGAGTAAGAAAAGTTTATCCAAAATCCAAAATATCAATTAATAATAATGACACATCAAAACAATATCGTAGAGGTTGTCTATTTTTTTTTGGTAAAATCGGCCGGGTTGAATCGATCCAACCGAGATTAGATACTTAACTGACCGGGTTTGGTCGAGTCATTCCAGATCAATTGCATGACTGATCTAATAGTGAAATAGATCCGATTAGGCCATCGGGTTCCGGTTGGACCAGACCAAACCAGATTTTACAACTATGATTAAAATCATAGATTTGTTTCGGCAATAAAAATTATGATAATAAAAAATAAGTTTTTTTTTTTTATAATTTTAATCAAATTTGTTACTGATAATAGGATTATTATGAATAAGATACCCATAATTTGGATAAATTAATATATGGGACGGTTTTTATTAGATAAAAGTTAATAGATCTTATTTATTCAATTATATATGTGATGATTTTTATTTGATAAATTTTAATCAAATTTGTTATTGATAATATGATTATTGTGAATAAAACACCCATAATTTAGATAGATGAATATATATGTTGGTCTTTACTAGATAAAAAATAATTAATAAATTTTATTTATTAAATTACATATATAGATAATCAAGTAATTTGACACAAATGATTAATCTATTAAAGTTAAAGTTAAATTGTTAGGATAATATCTAAATTTAATCATTAAAAAAAATAATTATTGATTAAAATTTATTTATCTTTTTACCTAATGTTCAGGTAAATTTAAAATTAAGATAAAGTGGAAAGATTAGAAACAAATCAAATCCGTTTCCTCAAAGATGGTTTCTAAAAGGAATATTAGCGTCATTCCTAAAACATTACTGTCACCCTCATTAGATTGCGTATTTTATATTGTTTCGCTTCTCAGCCGTTTCAAACAAAACTTAGTTTCATTATTTATATAGCTTAAGTCTTGAGACAATTGAAGAAAAGTTGATGTTTCGTTACACAATTTAAATTTCTCAATTTGATTGTTATAATATATTTTTACATAAAATAAATCTTTTTATTCCATTAAAAAGTGTGTTATGAACGAACGCTCCCTTTAAATTATCAGGATACACGTTCAATAATTCGTAGCAAACATTCGTTAGAGGATAGTTTATGAATTTTGAGTCCCATTTATGTGTCTACCTAGCTAAGCTGTTTTCAAGTCTGGCGCCCCTAAATTGGGCCTTTTAAAGTATATTATGTTATTTTGAGTGTTGCTAGGTGCACCAGCTTTATTGTTTGCGTATTTAACATTTTTTATTAATTTTAAAATTCTTGCGTCGAAGATATGCGGGTTTGTGATTGATTCGTATATTTAAATTAAACTTACAAATTACATGATTTGTATATTTTATACGGATCATATAATCCATAAGTTTAATTTAAACATACGAATCAAGTTGATCTGTATAATTTGTATGAATAAACTTGATCTGTATGAATCATACGAATCGTGTTGATCCATATGAGTCATACAGATGAACTTGATTCGTATGAGTTATACAGATTAACATGATCTGTATGACTCATACAGATGACTATATACGAATCAAGTTCATCCGCATGACTCATACAGATTAATTTGAGTGAATGATATTTTTGTTCATTCACTTAAAATATTAAGTACACTAACAATAATGTTAAGTACATCTATCATTATCCTGTCATTTTTGGTCTCTGAGCCCATAATTTCAGTTTTTCGCTAACTGCACACGTACAGTATTCTGAGCCTATTAGGCCTATTCTGTGTGCGTTTATATACAAAGAAATTGTATAATTATCAATTGTAATTGTATGTATGCATTGTCATTTGTTAAAAAATATTTTATTATTATTGAGAAGTAAAAAAAAAACAACAACGTTTAAAATTTAAGATAAAATTCTATTTTTATCTAATATTGTCCAATGCATTTTACTAATATTATATATGGATTTTTTTATTAAAACAATGAGTTATTACTAAATAAAATTTTAGACTTTGATGTGGGATCGTTAGCCAATGTCAGACGAACATGCCAACTTCTTAACATCCAACATGCCAATGGAATAATAGAGCTAAAAAAAAGTTGAAAAGACAACTCCACGCGGTTCACGTTTTAATTTTATATGCTTATAAATAAATAAGTTTGTTGGAAAATGCTTACTTAAAATTGGATTTAATTTTTCATTTTTCGAATGATATCTCTCTTTACATTTTTAAATATTTTACAACATTTTAATAATAAAAGGAGGAAGGGTAACAACATACTTTTTAATACTCTATTGTCAACATATTTTTTATTTGCTTTTATATCATAAGTTATGTAATATACATTTTGGAGACTGAGATTTTTTTTCTTATTCTTTCAATTAAATATTTACATTATTCTTTCTCTCTTAACCCTATCTCTTGTTTATTTTTGGGAAAGCCTAATCCTATATTTTGTGGATGTGCACTCACAACTAGCTTTTTTGCCCCCCTCTCAATCACAATAATTTATTCTTATTTATTTCTATCACGGAATTAAATTTTAATATTTTAAATTATTTTATCAATAGTTAAAAATAATTTTCTACTTCAATTTAAATTATTCACCATAAATCTAAAATATACTATATATTCAAATATAGCCTATAAAACTATATATTCTTATTATGAATTTAATTACATTATAATTTTATATATTTAAAATATTTATTTATTAATTAAGAATATAAATAAAAATTATATTATACAATATGTGAATATATTGAGTTAACTACTAGTTAATTGAAGTTTACGTGTGTCTTGTGAATTTAGAATTAATAGTAAAACTCATAAAAAATGTAATTTACAATATACTGTATCAGTAAAGAAGATTTTATTATATGAGATAATGTGACATGATAATTTTATATTTATTTTAAAAAAAATATTAAGTAAAATTATTTTAATGGATATTAAAAGCAATTAATTATATTTGATTTAAATGAATATTAATATATGGTTGCAACCAGGATTTGAAAATGCAATCAATTCCAATTTAATTGATTAATCTTATATTAATTCATATAATAAATAAATTAATAATAAGATATTAATATATTCTATTTTACTTTTTTTTATCTAATTATAAATTTAGATTTATTTTTCTCTCATAATAAATTCTATTTTATTTTTATTTTCTATAATAATAATTATAGTAAATGAACCAAATAAGATATAAATTAGTTTGATGAATTTGTATTTTACTAATTGATTAGCCTAATTGCACATGTATATGTTTAATATTTAACCTCAAATCTATTTGTATTTATAATTTTTTTAAAAAAGGTTCGTGTTTATAATTAGATAATCAAATTTTCAAATTTTATAAAATGTTATTTTTTAATTACGTGTTTTATATAATCATTATATTATTCTTTTACCTAAAAAAATAAATATTAAAATTTTATTAATATGTAATTAAAATAAAAATAATTTACATATTAAAATAAATTTACATAATTTGTATAACGTACATATTAATTTAACTTAATTTATGTAATTATATTATTTTATATAATCAGAGTAAAAATAATATAATATGTATATTAAAATTAATTTACAAAATAATTTATATATTAATTTATGAAATTTAATTATAAACCAGTAAAATTAAAATATGTAAATTATTTAAAATACAAATATATAAAATAAAATAAAAAATATTTCTATATTAAATATTTTTTTTAATTTATAAATTTTAATAATTAAAAAAATTAATAACTCTTGAAATTATAGAAATCAAAATCACATATTTCAAATTATGAAGACCAAAATTGTCTAAAATAAAATAGTTAGGGAATTGAGTGACAGTAACAGTACTAGTGAGCAGTGTCAGGTTCCGTTTGTTTTGCTTTTAGTCCGCACACGGCACACAGAACACACAAGTCTTCCTCGCCGCCAATTTCTTCTCCTGTCATCTAAGATCTCTCCGCACAAACACTTCGAACGACACCGTTTTAGGCTTCGTCGGATTCCGATCTTCCTTTTTTCTTCCTCAAGTCATGGCCACACTCAAGAGCGTCTGCTTCAGAGGATCCACCTTTCCCGTTTGCCCCTCCAATTTCACGAACACTAGAAACACCAGGTCCATTCTCATTCTCATCGTCATCATCATCATCATCATTATAATGTGTTGTTTGTTTTTTGTTTTCTGAATTTGAAAATTGAAAATCCGACTTTGATGGTTTATTGATGTGTTGATTTCTAAAATCTGAGTAATAGTGTGTGTGTGCTATTTGTCCGTGATGGATTGTGTTTTAGATTCTTTTTTAGTTCTTATTTTGATTTGTGTGGGTTATGGCTGAATCTGCATGTCATAGGAATAATAAAGAAGGGGTTTCTATGTAACCATTGTTGGTGAGGTTGTTTATTACTGTTTTACAGTCCAGTGGTTTAGGTGTTAACGATGGATTTCTAGGTTTGGTTCATTTTTGGATAAGGTTTCTCTGAAGTGAAAAAGCCTCTAATAAGGGGCATGCATGAGTTAGGGGATATTAGCTTTTGGATTGAACCACTTGAATTTGAATCAACACTGTACGCACCCTTTGCACTTCAGAGCGTACTGGTGAATAGTTCAGATAGATTGCGGTGTTTTGTGCGGTATAGCGGCTCAACTTGATGTGTTCTAAAACACCTTGTTTGATACCTATTCAAAGCATTCATTCAACATGCACGACACTCTCACCCCTTTTTTTAACTCAAACCACCAATATTCAGTGCTTGCCAGTGTTGTTTCTAGCAAAGCCAAGCAAAACATTTTTAGGCAGAGCCCAGGCATACCATTTCTCTGTTGTATTGGTCATGCATCCTTTACTTATATATTAAGACTTGAAGGCATCCACTTGGAGGCTTACACTTCTAGATGTTTGTTGTTGTTGACTTGTCTGTTTAGAGAAAACAAATGAGAGACATATGATGGATTATGTGTGTCAATTACACTACAGAGAATATTATTTGTATCTTAAGACTCTGAGTCGTAAATACATGGAGTTACAATTACCAACATAATAATACACTACATGAAATCAGCAGTCAGCACATGATATTTCAATGTGTTGATGAGAAGTGGAATGAATTTTAGAGACATAAGATGGTAGTAAAATGGGGGTCCCTTATTCTCCTTGTTAATGTATGGATGTATTAAAAGTTTTGTCCCTTGTAATTTCTTTGTTTGGCTTAATGAAAGGTAGTAAAATGATCAACTAGAGTGAAAAGAATGCTGTACTCTGCCTCCGTATTTGTGGGCGACTGTTTTATACTTTTTAATTTTTAGTTAAGGTTAATGCTTATTCTTTTTAAATTAGTAATTCTGTTTACCTTTTTAGTTGCAATATGGTTTTATCAGCGCCATATATATGTGTGTGTATACCGGTGCAGAAAATACCACTTTTTCCAAATTTTGGTATGTTTGATGCTAAATATTTGTCTTTATTAATCAGGAGCTCATGTTGGAGGCCTGCACAAGCAGCTGTGAAGTCCAATTTCCATCTCCCAATGCGCAGTTTTGAGTTAAAAAATAGGTTGGTTTGAAATTTACTGTTCTAAATTCATTCATTCTTCTACTAAATATATCTCTTTATTTGTTTTATTCTTTTCATTTCCTTTGTTTTATTCTTCTCATTTCTGAGAAAATGTTTTTTATATTACGTGTTCTTATATCTGTATTGTCCAAATTAGGTGGGAACTATAGAATGCTTGCTCTGGGTATGATTTCTGGAAGAGAGAGAGACAATGATCTTCTATTCTTTTTTGTGATGTATCCAGAGTTTTAAGCAATGTTCTCTCTTACTAATTTACACTTTGAACTTATTTATCACTCTGTCTCCCATTTATCATTCACTAGGAGATTTGGTTTGGATATACAAGGAATCCTGGATCCAAACAACTGTATGAGTGTGCGTGTATTAAAATAGTGCAGTTGTATTAGTACATATTTTATGGAGTTTAATAAAAAAATTGTTCAATTCAGCTAAAAATAAAAAATTGTTCAATTCAGCTAAAAATAAAAAATTGTTCATGTGTTTCTGGCTTATTTGTGCTGGTTTTGTTTACAAGTCTGTATCATAATAATTTGCACTAATGAAGCTATATGCGTTGTATTTACAGGACTTCTCCAGAGGACATAAAGGCTCTGAGATTGATAACTGCCATTAAAACTCCATACCTACCTGATGGTCGTTTTGATCTTGAAGCATATGATGACTTGGTGAATATGCAGATTGGACAAGGGGCTGAAGGTGTTATTGTTGGTGGGACAACTGGTGAAGGCCAATTAATGAGCTGGGAAGAGCACATAATGCTTATTGCTCATACAGTCAACTGTTTTGGTGGGAAAATTAAGGTTATTGGAAATACTGGAAGCAACTCCACCAGGGAAGCAATTCATGCCACTGAGCAGGGTTTTGCTGTTGGAATGCATGCTGCCCTTCACATAAACCCTTACTATGGCAAAACCTCCTTGGATGGTATGGTTGCTCACTTTCAAAGTGTGCTTTCCATGGGACCCACAATAATCTACAATGTGCCTGCACGGACCGGTCAAGACATTCCTCCGCATGTAATTCAAACCTTAGCTGAAAGTGTTAACCTGGCTGGTGTCAAGGAGTGTGTGGGAAATGACCGAATCAAACAGTATACAGATGATGGAATTGTTGTGTGGAGTGGGAATGATGATCAATGTCATGATGCTAGATGGGGTTATGGGGCTACCGGAGTGGTATCTGTTGCGAGCAACCTGGTTCCCGGTTTAATGCGAGAACTCATGTTTGGCGGTGTAAACCCTACTCTAAATTCTAAACTCTTGCCTCTGATTGACTGGCTTTTCCACATGCCAAACCCCATTGGTTTGAACACTGCTCTTGCTCAACTTGGGGTCATCAGACCCGTTTTTAGGCTACCTTTTGTACCTCTCCCTGTGGACAAAAGGATAGAGTTTGCCAATTTGGTGAAGGAAATTGGTCGAGAGCATTTTGTTGGAAATAAAGTTGTTGAGGTTCTTGATGATGATGACTTTTTCTTGGTTAGTCGTTATTAAGCTACATTGTAAGATCGTTGTATCCTTTCTAGGGGTTTGCCAAATTTAAAATCCAGATGAGTCTATTGTAGTGAACTAGTTAATGATCATTTAGTTTCTTTTTACTGACTACTTTGTAGTTGCAAACTGGTTCAAATTTATTCTGAATTTTAAGTGCTCTGCATATTGTATTGACCTTGTTTTGACCCTGATTAACATCATTTTACAAACACAAACCCATGTAACTAGAACTCACTTAAATTGTGGAAGGTAAATATCCAAGCAGTGGAACATTATAATGACGAACAAATCTTTGATTTTCTACCCTTACGTTCCTCTATTTATCATATAATGAACACACTTGGAGATGTGACTTTTGCTCCCAAGAATCCCCTTATAAATTAAAAAGATACGCGGTGAAGACGAAAGTAGTGGGGTTAAGTGGAGAATATTTCTTTGCTTTCCTTCTCCTTAGTTTTCTGTGTTGGAGTGTGTAACTCTTATTAAAGTCAAGAATTTTGCCGATTAAACATTTCATTTGGTCTAATAATCTATAATTAACGAGCACCAGAAATATATTCTGTAGGTCAAGGAAATCTAATTTAATTGATTAAGGGTGCCTAAGCTATGGTAAATCTTGTGATACTATCTTTAATTTCTATAATATATATATATTCTATAGAAATAATAGTTAAGGTATTGGATCACGAATCTCTTTTCGACTCTTGCTTGATAACATCTGCTGCCATTGTGATTGCATCGAGTCAAATAATCGAAACTTATCTATTTGTACACTACTCTTTATATAACAACGTTATTACAAACGAATTCATTAGCTTAATCAAATACACTTAACAAGAAAAAGAAAAAGCTAGGACACTATTAAGTAGTATTCTCGAGACACACCATCAGGAAAATTAACAAGAAATGATAAATTTAAACTCTTACACAAGTTGCACGATTCTATATTCCATGTAATGCTTACAATTGGCATATTACCTATTTATCTTTATTTTACCACTCTAAACTTATTGCTAGAAAATTAATTAATTTAACCTCCCACTAAGATGCAACCTAAAAAAAAAAAAGAAGCTAAGTCAACAAGATATAGGGCTAACATAACATTTGAGAAAAAGATCATCGACACAGACCCTTTAATTTCTCCTACCCCTTGCCACACTATGACACAAATAAACTGTTTATATATTAATTAGCTAATAGCTAGTTATTGTTGGTATTGTTGTTTTGTCCAGAAAGCTTCTTTTGGAGCTGAGACGAGAGGGCCTGATTCTCTTTGTGCAGAAGCATGGCTTGTTTCCTCAACTTCTCATTCTCCTCTATGATGGTTTGGTTCTCCATGTACAACTTCAAGTTCTTCATCTGAATCTCTGATTTCACAACAATCCTTTTCCTTTGTCTGGCTTCTTTCAAGTTTGCCCTCCTTCTGCATCATCATCATCATCATCATACAACAAGCCAATGTTACAACACACACAAACACATATGCACACAAGCTGTGAAAAACAGCAGAAAAAGACATAGTAGAAAGCTACAAGACTATATAGAACAGTACCTGTTGAGCATGCCCAACCGAAGGTGCCTGTGGCTGTGGTGGTGTCTCTTAGATGTCCATGGACGAGGAAGTGCCAAATAAAGGGTCTGTTTTGAAGAGAAAGAGCACATGCTGTTTCCCTTCTAAAAACCAAGTCTCTTGAGGGAACAAGAGCTAGAACTATAAGCTTGAGAGATAAGGTTCACTTACAAAAACTGAATAACAAAATAAACAAAAAAATGGGATGGTGAGATGTAACAAATAGGCTACAAGGGGTCTTTATAGGTGAGAAGAAACTTGGTAGGAAACTACTAGGGTGAAAGAAAAGTGTTATAATATAGCTGTGATTTTGTGGTTATATGAGAGAGAGAGAGAGAGAGAGAGAGAGAGAGACTTTTATAGCAATGATGGCACAAGGACTCATGATTACGAAGGGCAGCAATAGATGAGGGAAAGCAGAAGAGGATGAAGAAAAATGGCTCTCTTCTTTCTAGGCCTTTTTGATTGCTTTGGTTGAGAGTCTAACTTGGGGTGGCGGGGTAACATTTGAGAAATTGAGAAGGATGGGGGAGGCACATAGAAAAAGTACCATACCCATTATTCTATTAGTTGAGTTACACTTTTTGGAATAATTTAGAAGTTTCCCATTCAGTTTGTATGTAAGACTGTTTAGGGTCCTCTCACTCACTCTTGACACCATGGGATCCTCAAAGCAGAAAAATAATAATAGTCATAAAAGTCAGTCATGTGGGTTGTGATCAAATTAATTGTGCTAATTATGGTAGAATAGAAGATAAGTGTGACATCACACTCAAAATGGGTTATGCATTTACTCCAGGTTCATTTAAAATGGGCCAATGTATGGTTGCTTGTGGTTTCCGCAGTTATTGTTGCTGTTAGCACTGTGGTTGCCCACTTCCTTCAGGTAGTCCCATGTAGCACAAGTGCCACAGTCTCACAGATTGTAAAGCTAACCGCCAAGGGCTTTTCTCATAAAGAAAAACATAGATTTGGTTGCTCCACAGTAAAAAATTTCCAAAGATTGAGGATGAAAAGAGATTCACTTTATCACATTCAACAACAAATTCTTATTCCACCGGTGAAATTCAAAGATTAAGTTATCATTCCATACAGTTAAAAATCAAAGTTTCAGAAAAAACAAAAATAGATTCACTTTATTACATGAACTGATTTTCTTTTAGAGACAAAAGTTATATTTGAAAAAATTCTCTTATGAATATTTAATGTAGTTATATACTCAAAAACTTGAATTTAAGACAACGGATTGCTCCATGTCAGTTTATCTAAAACTTCGGTGAAATATGAATTGGTGATACTAGAGAGGAGAATCAAAATTATATAATTAGTTAACAAATTCGCGGGTTTATGAGAGAAAAAAAGTTGGATTAGATGTATGAGATGATGAACAACATCAAAATATATCGTCCAAGGTAGCTGAGAATTTATGAGTTTAGTAACTAACTACATAATATATGGTCATATATAATAATATGCCAACAACCAATCGTTTCTACTAAGAAATGTTAGGTAAAAGATCCCCAACATAGCGCATAAGTTGATATTAGGATCTATGGGAGTAGGAACAAGCTAGCATCCCTATAAACATGTATCCTTAAAAGCATAAATTTTTGGGATAGATAAATTATTTGCTTAAAATATGTTATTTTCATTCCAAGAAAAAATTTACGATTGGTTATATTATGCATAAATACTTTTTATTATATTATTTTTCCTCTATTTATTCCATCACATCAACTATCTTATTATACAGTTCTCACTCGTTTTTCTTGTCTCATTCTTTGTTCCACAAAAAATGATACAAATGAGTAGTGTAAATACAATTTCTAGTTTAAGATTGCCAATGACTTTTAATTAGTTTTTGCAGCCTGTGTTTCGCATAATCTAAGCTTGTTGTGATAATTTTAAGTTATTAACATAGAATGAACAATCTGTCATAAAAAAAACAGAGAATGAACAATCTGGCATTGCTAAAAAAGGCAGTAGAAAATTAATTGTAACATGTGTAGATGTCTCTTTAAGCCATAAATAATGTGACCGTTTTAATTTAAGTTGTAAAGCATACTCTCTCCCTCAACTTTGTATCCCAATGATAAATAATCCATGTGTATATGAATTTATCAGGATTGAGAAATGCATATTGGTGTCTAATTAAAGTCTAATTTTAATTTTCAATTTAATCATCAGCCTTAGTCTTTGACCTTATAAATCTTTTTACATCCTATGATATGTAATAAGGAGACTAATAGTCCAGTAATTGTTAGATTCCATAGTAGAATAGCTTCTTCCATATCCTTTTACCATTTATGATAGTTGACAACATGAGTAGGCTAATAAGTAGCATACAGTGTAGTACAAAGTTCTACAAGAAAGGGAACTTTTCAATCATAGCTAATATATTTTTAAAAACTTTTAAGAGGAAAAAGTCATTTACTTATAAAAGAAATGAATGCAACTTGATTTTTTTTACTGGGTACTACGAGAAAGACATATTGTCATATTCTTCCAAGAGAGAAAATTTTAATTAAAAACTTGCTAAAGGTGAAACTTTTACAATAAAACAATTGATTCCATTTGTTATTTATCCTTGATAATACAAATGTAGCCTTGTATCGATCTTTCAATTTTAGGTTTCTACTTTATAGTATTATGTGAAAGATTATATTTATACTTATATGCAATTAGGTCAACCCTATTCCACTTGTTCCAACAGGCTGTATTGGGGAAGAAGCGCTACGTTTGAGAATTAACATAACATCACAAAAACTGTGTAAAAAAGAAAAACACTTTCCTTGTCTTATTGGAATCAGCACTAGCAAGAACGATTAAGATGATAAACATTCATCTGATCATTTGTATTTTAGTGATTTGTGTGTGTAAGCAAATAGGCCTCTCTAGATAATCAACAAGCACAAGTATGTCTACCTTTTAGAGCTAACTTTTTTCACATTCAATCTTGTACTATTGTAAATTTATATCTGTTTTGGATTTTCCTACGATAGTAAGTAAATTTAGGTCATATGTAAGAGCCTCCATTGTTTTTATGCTCATCCTTTGATAATCATTTCTTTTCTTACTTCCTATACATTTCGACCGAAAGAGATCATAAGACTTTTCAAAACCTACAAGTTGGCCTGAACCTCTCACAGTAGAAGTTGACGGATCATTTCTTTACCTTTGATTTGTCGACACTGTATATTATTTTATTTTTGAGTATTTTCTCTATTTTCATTAAACTAAATAATATTAAACCATTTCAATTACTAAAATATATCCTTTTTTGCTGTGCAAAAAAGAAATGAGAATTATTTTTTGTGTAAGGGAATCGCGCACACCTAAACACATAACAAATATCATATTTTTAATTTTTTAGTTCTTGAATAAGCACTTTAAAAACACTTATTTATAAAAGTTGAATTAACGGACCCTTGTTTACATATATATGGTCAAAAGTTGTTATTTGTTTCATATAAAATCGTTAAGACTGGTCTTATGTACGTTAAGAAAGTTTTTGTTTCAAAAGTAGAACCAACCTTTCTAATCCTATTTTTTCTCTTTCACATTATGGATTTGTCTTTACGTGTTAGGATTCTATTAAACAATGAAATTACACAACATTGTCATTATGCTTAATCTTTTACTCTCTTTCTCCGAAAGTATAACCCACAACGTTTTATTTTTTATCCTCTAGATAGCTTATTAGAGACGTAATCACCATTTAATTAATTAGTTTTGGAGAAACAAACTGCGACCAATTAAATATCCGGGTCAAAACACCAATTAGATACAGCTTCATTACAGGACATCACTTATTTTATTATATAATTAAATTAAAAGAATTGAGTATGTGTTACTTTAGAGGCTCCAATCCAAGTCCAACTTCAAAAGAAGAGTCACATGGGGTGTCACGTGAAAGTCACATGCGATTTAGATGAAGCCAATTAAAAATGAGTGGAGTATTGGGAGAGGTTCTATAGAGGTAATGGGGATATGGAGGGGGTAAGTAGTCAATGTGGTTAGGTCCCTTATTTTGTCCCTTTTCTTCATGTAATCGAGTACTAACGCCATGCTCATTTATTTGGAAAATGAACCCTATTTTGGCTTCATCTTCTTCCCTATCATCATGACCACCTTGCCCCCTTCTCACATTCATTGGGTGATTTTTGTTTATATATCATGATGGTATATAGTGGAAGCTAGAATCTTGTCCAACTTCGGCTGAACCATTTCACATATTTTCCCCTTAACTTGTTGGCGGCAAAATTTACTAATTAAGGTGTGGCTCACAAGAAATTTGTGACATATTTTACATTGGAAGTGCTACAAATGATCATAGATAGTAGTTAACCAAGATGGTAAAATGAATTGATTGTTTTATACATTATGAGTTGTACACAAATATTCCCCTCCTAGATTTAGGATGAAATGCATCAATGAGACACAGGTAGAACTCATGTGGATATGGTGTAGCTAGGAAAGCGAAGTGTCACACTAGGGCAAAGCGTGTGGGGATATTTTGATCTTGAAGGGGAGTCATTTTCATTTAGTAAAAAAGCTAGAAAGGAAAAGGCAAAGGGAGGGGAGAAAAGCAATTTGCAAACATGGCTTTATATTTGGATGGTGATTTGTATCTATTTTCATGATAGCGTAAATTTATGAAAATACTTTTACAAGTTTGATCTTTACCAAAGATACATTTCAAAGATGGGTTCGTCTTGAGCCCCTCATCATACCCTTTTGAACAAGGAAGGTTGAGCTATTTGATGAGGACAAGGACCACAAGCTTTCACTCATTTCTTGTATTACTACCACCAAAATACTTGCACTACGTGGAGGAAGTAGTCAACTATGATATCAAAATCCCTACCCATTTTCAAGATTATCTTATAGCTTTTTTTGTGTGTGAGCATGTGTGAATAGTTTATAGGAGTACAACTTATCTATATATATTTTATTTAGTTTTAGAGGAAATTTTGGGTGCATGTGTGTGTGGCATTTAAGATTAGTCGGTGATATATACTGAAGGAAGGTTATAAAACTTTCCCTCCCCTCTAATTAATAGGACAACAACTTATCTTTAAATATTTTACTCACGTCTAATATTGTAAAACCAGAAAAACAAAAAAGAAAAGAAAAGCAAAGGAAGAAACATCAATTTTAATTGATTGCTATCCCTACCTATTTAGTTATTTCGCTCATCAAAAACTTTTTTTCATATCAATTTCACTAAATGAGTTTCTTAATTTCACTTAAATATACACAGAACTCATCTTTAAAAAAAATAGAAATCTTATAATCCTATTTGAAAATTCAAAAGGAAAAGTGATTTAAAAAAGTAATAACTAAATATATATTATTGCTAAAATCAAGTTTAATTTGGTTAAATATAATGTGTATGTGTGTGTCATATCTCTTTAGTTTCTCCTGTCTAAAATATGGTTGGCCTACTAGTATGAGATTTAGATAGTACGAATAAGGTTTTAAGTTTGATCTTCAATGTAACAATGTAAAAAGAATTAAAATTTCTCTTACCTCCGGTTGAATTTATGATTTTTAATTTTGATATTGAGTAGCATGTTTTTTATCTCTGTATTTTTAGTCAAATTTGATTTTAATTTTTATAATTTTAAATCTATCAATTTAGTCTTTATACCTTAATAAACACGTGGATTTAGTCTTTGTTTGGTCCTTGGTTGTTATTGCACAAAAACTAAATCTACCTATTTTTTTAAAGTATATAGATCAAATTGATTAATTTAAAATAATAAAAACTAAAATTAAATTGGACTAAAAGTATAAGACTGGATACATATTTTATCCTTTAATACTTCATCATTCGTTATCATTTTGATAAGTTTAATATATATGGTCCCTTGTTTTATGATGTAATTTTGATCACACATTCATAATGTGACACCCTCTACCTTAGCATGTATATAAATGAGAAAAATATATAAAATACAAAATCTAATTAAATCAATTTTATTTAATAAGATTGTGAATAAATTCATGCGGGTAAAAGATTCATATTTATTTCAATGTTACCAAATAAAACTTTTTAAAAATATTTCTAGCTCAAAACAAGGTCATTAAAGTTTACAAAAGAACTCAAGTTAAGCAACAAAATAAAATAAAGTAAAATAACATGTTCAAAACATCATGCAATTAAAACAAAAACTCATATTTCAATGTTATATTTTATCAAAGCATTGTGTCCCAGCATCCTCCAGCACGAGGTTCCTTAAAGCAATCCACCTAGTTATTTGTTCACGCGAACACAAGGTTCGAGATCATCACATGATCTAAACACAAACAACACATGGGGAGTGAATCATCACATTCCTCAATGAATAGAGATAAATAGAAGCATACAAGTATGATATAAATATAACATCAATATAGGTATAACAAGACTCAACTTTGACACAGTTTGCATCATTTCAACACTCAATACGTAACATCACTTGTCCTAGAATTTAATAACAAATCACATTTCACTCCTTCATGATTAATCATATATTCAAGACAACACATCTCAAATACAATACCGCATCTCACACTTACACAATTCATTACACACCATCGTATAACAAGTCACAATGATCATTACACAAACGTTATGCAACAGATACACTAAGACTCAATCCTATATGTAATGTGGTACCATGTTAGTGAAAAAAACACCAAGGCGCCTAGGAGTACATAACAAGACACATCATACAAGGAGTATGTCAAGTCACTCCCACTAAGTGAAATCATAAGGTGACCAGTCAGGATCACTCTATTTTGCAAGAATGTTCCAACCATATGGAATCAACATAGACTTAAAGGAGCACTCAAACCGAGTGTATTTACCCGCAAGGCCTAGACTTCAAAGAATCTGTTAGGAAACCTTCCTAATTCAGGTCCAACCCATAAAACAACTTTTGCACGCAGATGCTGCTCATGAATTATACAATACTCATGACTTCACACTTGTTTTCAAACAGGTTTAACACATTGCATTACAATTTAATATCCCAGGTTCCTAACTTGGAACCCTACACTTTCCTTTTAACACATCACACATAAACACTTTAATCAAGGTAAACACCAGTCAGGTTATTGTATAATTCAGAATTCACAACACAAGTAATATCACATTAAGTATTAACCAAACACTTATTTACAACCATATTCGATGTCCAGAGTTTAATATCTTAAAACGTCACAATCCACCATCACATGTTCATGTGTATCTCACAAATTAACGCATGCTCAACTTGCCATTTATACTCAATCTGAATCACAATTTCATAATCCCAAAACATCATGTCACTATACCTCATGAATTATATATAAATCACACAATAGTAATATTTATATGACACAATATATATATATATATATATATATATATATATATATATATATATATATATCATACAATAACAATCTTCAAACATTTAAGGCATATAATCATTCACTTATTCATTCAGTTAATAGTAACCACACGTACATATATAATAAACAAGTATATCCTTACATTTTCTCATAAGTTACCATGATCTTTATAGAGTAAAATTACAAGTACAGGGAATGTACTAATCCTATTAAGTTCATACTTATCTTGTTTTACAGCTAAGACAATTATCTAAAACTCTTATGTTGATCACAAAATCCAATTTGACCATTAACTATGTCTAAACCTAAGGTAAACATTGGATCTTTACTTAATCCTGACAAATCGACCTTTTCTCAGTAATTTGACTCTCTAGGGGGCTATACAACTCCGAATTGGGTGAAACTAACGGAATTCGTTAGCTAACATTTGGGGATAGAACTTTCATGACCACAAAACTTAATTCAATCATTGTCTTAGTCATTTTTAGGCTACAACTTAATTCACATTGTCAGGAAAATAGTATGGGCTTAAAACAACTGATTTTCACTAAGCGCGAGTGTGCTCTCACTAATCACGATCGTGCTTTGCAAAAAACCTCCGTTGCGTGAAGCAAAAGAGGAACAATTTAGACCTCAAAACATACCCAAATTCAAAATGAATAACATAGAACATGTGATCACATCATAGGGAACAAAATCCCTCAATCAATTTCAAAAAAACATGCAAGAATTCTCAAATTTCTAGATTTCTAACATTCAAAGTCAAACATTCAATTAAACCATCCAATTCGCATCACGACATCAATTGACTCATCAAACATGGAAAATTCTTAGTTATCATTGTATCGAAAAATTTAAAACGCATAAAACACCCCACAATTAATCTCAATTTGATCCTATAAGGATTTCTACACATGTTCACTCTAATCTCAATTGCGACAAGCTCATCTCTTACCTCTAGGTGGGTTCACGTGTGTAATCTGGAATTGATAATGACATCTTTAGCGGTTTCCTAAGATTCTTCAAGCTTTTCCTTTATTTGTTTTACTAGAGTTTCCAAGCATTAGAGAGAAGGAGAAGAGATTGAAACCTCAATTTCAATGTCTTTGTGAGAGGGATATTTCTCTCTCTACAGACATTATTTCACTAATTCCAACGGTGGACATGCGAGAAGATGAGTTTCGAAGGTGATGTCTAAATTTCGAAATGATCCAACAGTTAACGAATCCGTAATCATAGTTTTAATGGGACAAGGTTTGAGAGTATCCAAGAAGAAGATAACGTTTTGGGAGGGGAAGAAAGAAGAACATATTTGGGAAGAAGAGAAAGCGTAGACATATATAATAAATGTAAAAAATTGACCTAATATGTCTATGTTTATAGTTAGGATACTCTAAGTCTATTAAATGAATAAATAAAACATCTTTTTTATTTTCTAAAAATACATTTATTTTATTTATCTTAAAATCATTATTTTAATCAATAAAACTATTTTTTCTTATTTATTTAATTACAAAAAATTCATTATTTTTTTAAAATTCTATTTATTTTTAACTAAAACCTTTTTTAATTTATTTTACGAAAAATATGTATTACACGTACTTTTTTTAAATAAATTAAAACAAAGACTTTTTTTTCTATCTTGGGAAAAAGGCCTGTGTTTTGATTCTTGTAAAACGCATTTTGGGAGAAGAGTGACAAAATTTTAGTGTAATTATTTTTTTCAAGAAGCGATTCTAAGTCCTAGCAAGAAGCGAAAATCATTTTTTTTCATGTTTGATTTATCTAAATTAAATTATTGAATCCTGAATATTAACCCTTGTTTCTTCACGGGGGAAAAATCAGTACTCACAATTTTCAATTAGCCAAAAGTGTCCCTAACGTAAGTATCAAATTAATTAAACTCCTTTTTGCCTTTGATCAAATAATATTGCATGGGGAAATGCATAAAGAAAAAACAAGAGGTAATATAATATTATGGATGGATAATTATAAGTTGAAGTGAGAGGAGAGGAGCTGTAGTTTCACATGCACTATTTATGTATGGACACTGTTTGCTCATTCATCTCTCACCATCAACTATGTGGTCCACCTCAACATCACAATTTCCTTACATTCAAATTAGAAATCTATGATCTTACTCTCTGCCACTCAATCATCCACTGCCATTGATTGCCTTCAGAATTGGTACACATCCTCATCATCATCATCACTAAGCCTCGTCTTCTATTACCATCATCATCATGACATATTTAAACGTGTACAATTATAGCTCTATGAATTCATTTGCCCCCAGATTGTTACAGAGCCTGGATCACTCTCATGCCGTATAGTAGTAGTAGCTGCCATCACCTTACAATGTAGTATTTAATTTGCATATCTCTTAACTTATCATAGAATATATTGTGACAATTTTGGAAGTACTACATATAGAGAATCTTAATATACATTATCCACTTCTCTCAAATACATTGTTTAACAAAAGTTGAATGAGAAATTCAGAGTGCCACATATAAACCTAATATGATATCTTCACCTTCATAGTAGAAATTTTTCTTTGCTTCTATTTTTTTTCCACTCGAAATATACATTCTTTTTCAAGAACCTGCTGTTGATGATACTCAACTATTTGAAACATCCAATCAATTTAATAAATGATCTGATGATAACATAAGTTAATAAATGTATTGTCTTGTTTGGGTCGTTTTAAGTATCACTTTTCTTTTTGAGAATTTGTATTGTTAGGTTCCAAATAAATTATTTATATATAATTTTTACTACATCGTTCTTGCACTAATGTTTTATATGATAAAAGAACGTACGTACATCACAGATTTTCTTATCTATATTTCTAACGTGCAAATACAAAGCTCATATTCTAGATTGTCCTTTGATTAGACGTTAACATCGTTTCTTGTCACAAAAGTGTTATCAAATAACGGATTGTGATCTTCTGGAATTGTAAAATAACTGTAGAACATAATATTTGTTAAATTATATTTTAGTTTCTATCTTAATGCACAGTAAAAACATGAGTTAGATATCGTACAGTTCATTTAAAACTGTATAGGAACAAAATCCAAAAATAGTATTAATCAAATAATTATAAGCATGTGAGTATTAAGTTATAATTTCATCAGAAAATAAATAACAAAAGCAGCAGAATAACTATTTTACAATCAACACGACAAAAATTATTATAAATTGGATTGTTGTTTCAATATTAATTTTACAAATATGCAAGAAGCAACTTGAATTGAAACACTTATTTGATTCATGAAAGAGAGAAAAAAAAATATTAATCAACCTCTTTCTTTTTCCTTTCCTTCAAAACCAAAGTGTAAAATTATTGAAAGAGTTTGGGCACTTAAAGTCCCATGCTCCTTAGTCCTTAGCCATTGATCTAGATGGGTGTTTGCAACACCCAACCATACCCGTTTTATATTTGAATAAGTGATTTAGTAGTGGGCAAATGCATTCTAATGCTCGCCCGTTTCAAATCATAAACATAAGGGAATTTTTCTTCCATTTGTCTTTCCTTTTTTTTTTTTTATCAGCCAAAATAAATATATATGTGTATTAAATAAGTACCAGAGGTACTAAAAGGTACAGGATTGAGATTACAATTCTGCTGTGTTTGAATTCAGCCAACTGTTTGATCCACCCCAGAATGGGGGCCTCATAAAAGAACCTATTACAAGTATTTGCCCTGCACTCCTAATGTCAACTACATCTAAAACCGTGTGTAAGATTTGAATACCACTGATTTGTCTTTCCTTTTCTACTTTATTCTTTTCTCCTTCCATATACCAAAATACGAAAAAGATTCCCATTATTATACCAAGGGCCAACATTTCAACGCTGAAACGCACATAACGAATTCCAAATATAAAGGAATTTTTCATCCATTTATCTTTCCTTTTTGCTCAATACTTTTTAATGTTATTTTTATTATGATAGTCTCTAACTTTCTAATTTCCTGTTGCCATATGCTACTAATTACTTAAACCATATCCATAAAATATTATTGACAATATCGTCAGGCAAAGTGGCAACATTAGCATTCATGTCATGCCTGGCGAACTACAGTTTCAGATTCAGATTCCAAGCATACAAGATACTTTCCGGCTAAAAAACTTCTGTCATTCAACAAACTGATACTTTAATAGAAAGATAATCATACTTTATCACCTTTGCATTTAATCAAACAAACAAAATGGCAGGAAAACCCATACGAATAGTAAATTAAATAAAATGCCTTAAATATAATTAGGGGGGGGCAGTAATTGCAAAAATACAGGAGATTCCTTCGGTATCTATACAACTTACATACCCAAATATGCAACAAAATCAATCTTCTTCAGTGTCTTCATCATCATCATCATCATCCATGGCATCATCCTGCTTTTGATCCTCATCATCATGGTCACTAAGCTGAGTTTCTTCATCAGATATCGTTCCACCCTTTGCTTTGGCTATGTTTTCAATGCTAGTGTTGCTACAACTCTCAGTATCTGAGTCAGATGAACCACCATGGTCTTCTCTCTCTTGGTCACAATCATATGCAGAACCTCCAAATTGCTCCCTCAAATCGGGAGCAACAATGCCAATCATCTCACTTAGTGCTTGTCTTTCATTCTCTCTGGCAACTGCAGCATCAGAAGTTGTGTTCTGACTCTCAGCCACTAAGATATTTGAATCATGCAATGCTCCTGAACCTTCATTATTATCTCTGCTTCTTGGAGATTCATTTTCTCCGTGCGTGGAAGGGGCGGTACTGCAAGCCCAACTACCAGCAACTTCAGAAGTTAAGAGGTCCGCTGTTCTGATTAAGCCTCCAGCTTCTGTATCCTCAATGGTCTTTTGAGTGTCTGAAGGATTATTTGATTGTGAGTGATGTAAACCTTCACGAGAAGTTTTTTGAGCATGGTCCTCGGTTTCTTGTACGTTGTTATCATCATCATCAATTTGCATTGTGTCCCCATCTAAACACTTGTTCAAATCAATATTCTGTTCACCCTGATTTACAGGACTTTCAGTTTCAAGAACTCGCTCAGTGCCTACAGCAGCATCTCCCTCCACCATAGTTGCTGTGTCGACACCATCAATATCAGAACCAAAGCCGCCTCTAACACTATGGTCATGATCAGCACTGGTGAATTCTCCCTCCTGTGTATTTTGACATTCTTCACTTCTTATATCACAGTCATGCTTCTCAGTGACACTTGCTTCATTGCTCGACGTTTCAACATGAACTACGTTGAGCCTTTGTGCAGAAGTAGTTGACCCTGCCTTGGCACAATTTTGGCCATGGAATCCATCAACTTCTTTTTCTCTGCCAGAGGTTCCAACAATGACTCCATCCATTTCTACAGAAGTATTCTCATAATTTTCATCATCTTCTAGAGTTCTCTGCATAGACTTCAATTGTTCCTGTTGCTTAGCAAACAATATTTGTATCTCTTCAGTAGTGGAATAAAATGCTCGAAGCTGTGTTTCCCTGCATGACAACACAGAGCTTCAGCTGAAAAATCTAGAAATCTACAATCATTATGAAGAATAAGACAGGAGTGCATGATGCATTACAAAGCAAAACTGTCAGACAACACTTCATATAGTACAATTCAGTAGTACACTAACCAACTGGAACTTGTAACATACTGCTGGAATAAAAAAAATATGAATGACAATACCTACTTATGGGACACCAGGATCTCCCCATTTTCAATTGAAATAACATTGCTGAATAGTGTATATTCAAATCAAAGTAACACAAGTAACCACAGCAGCCCTTCTTTTGTTATAATCACAGCCCTCAAATTAGTCATGAACATGCTTGCATAGACACTCTACAGAGATGCCAACTTTTGATCTTGCACTCAATTATAATAAATGAAGTATGAATAGAAAAAGGTTTATGAGCAACAAATACTCTAAAAACATCTTCTAAGGTTCCTTAAATCCTAATCTTGCCGAACATGACTCTACATCCTTTTTATCCAATTTCCTTTTTAGATCAGTTCAAAAATTAGTTAAGATCCATGAAAGAAATGTTTATAAAACCCTACTATTAGTGCTTCTTTGAAGATTTTATTAGAAAGACTTAGAATCCCTATTTAATTCAATCTACATAAAGAATAATTAGTAATTATTATAACACAAAAATCCAAAGAATGCAACAAACAAGTAGCTGGAAGAAGTAGCAGCTAGGGTGCTGCCCTGTGTCCTCTGATATTCTATGCCAGTATGTGCAGTCTATGTTGGAAATCCTACATACTTTTCAAATTGCAGATGTCCAATGATTATAAACAACAACAAATCAAGCCTTACCGAAGCATAAGTCTTTCCCTGGCACCTTTTAACCTCCGCCTCTCAAAATCAAGATCTCGCATTGCAGCATTTATCTCAAGCTCAAGAACAGAAACTTTAGCCCAAGCTTCTTCTCGAGCTGCCTGCTAACAACATCAACAAATATCTCGGCTTCAAATAAGGAAACTTGACCCCCAGGAAAAGGAGATTAAAAAATGAGGATAAGATATAGAACAAAAAGAGAAAAAAAAACTAATTAGAAAGCCAAGCAGCATATAAATTATAAGTTTTTCTTCATTCTTTGGACCAAGAGCATTAGTCAGTTAAAGTCATGGCATTTGTCATATCAATAACTTCTTCTGCAGTCTTGTCAAAATAACATTAGCATGGCACCTGGATGTAAAGCAGACAAAATTCCCATAAAAAAACCTTTGTATCAAAACAAATTTTGTATTCAATGACATGAGATTCTCATATCTACCTTTTCGCTCTCAAGCTCTTTCCTTAATCTTCTTGTTTCCTGTTGTTCAAGTTCTACTTTCTGCTCCATGAGTTAGAATTTATTTTCAGATAGATATCAAGCAAAATATGATTAAGGAATACGATACTCTATGTAAAATTATCAGATTACCTTCATCTCATTTTCAGTGGCAAGCTTCTCTTCATGTACTTGGGTCTCCAATTGGCGAACCTTATTATCAGATGCAACCAATTTTTGCCTGGTATCTTCCTGCAACAGAAAAGGAATTAAGAGGAAAATCTCTATATGAATTCTGAAACTGAAGTGCAAAAATTTTCTTAAGGCTAACAGGAGCAAAAATGGAACAATACCAGTTTGAACCTCAAGGTTTCAACCAGCAGAGACATTTCTCTCTCTGACTCCTACAATATTGAGACAGCATGTGAGCTCCTGAAAGTAGAAAGGGTCAAGTTTCTTACTAATTTAGCATCAAAACTTTCAAACCTGTAGCTTATTTATTGTTTCTTGTAGCTCTCTTTCTCTTCTTAAGGAAGCATCTGAGAGTCGTTTTAATTCCTCCTGAGCCTCAGACTGGGCTCTATGAACAGCAGCTTTTAAATCACCAGCAGCCTTTTCTCGCTCTTCTTTTCGTTGAGTCCGCTCTTCATCCAATTGTTCCTTCAGTTCAGCTATATTTACCTTTTGACTGCATCAGGAAAGAGAATTACTGTACCGTGCAAAATAAATATAAAACATTACAACTTTAAGAATTTAGATTTAGCCATCTGTAACAAATTAGTAGAAAGCAAAAGTCCACACTCCTATGACCATCATATACTAAGTCAGTCAAACTAACTGAGCAAATTACACTCACCATCACTGAACTTAAGCAAAATTACATCCAATGCCCCATCTACTTTAGTCCCTACACAGATCTCCTTAAAATTCAATTTATATACCAAAATAGAACCATGTCCCCTTCCCAATCCCATTAACACAAACCTCCCTTATTTTGTAATGCTCTTCTATAAATTAGGGAGGTCATGTGGGGTCAAAAAATGGAAGGGTCTCAAGTGCAATATTGCTAAAGTTAGGGGGTGTATGTCTAAATGTGTAATTTTCCCAAACAAATTTAAGTGTTCAGTAACTTTTACATAGAAAGACAAGTTCTTAAAATTCGGGCTTAAGGCATAACTCAACCTTCCAAGAAGTTGTAAGGTAAGGACTGCCCAAACCTTATAAGTACTTCTTAGGCTATATAACTAGGCAATGTGGGACTAAACACCCCCTCGCATAATAGATTACCATGACAGGAATAACTGAGGGAAACCATTTCTATACTGTGTATTCTCTTGGCAACATAAAGATCAATCAACAAAGGCTGAAACTACATCAATATGAATCACTTAAGTCTACAATACTTAAAAGAAATATTGAAACAAAATGATATTACTAAGTACAAAAGTATTGAAGATTGAAGAATTAAACCATAAGAATTAAATAATTCATAGTTTCATACCTACTTATTATAGAATTTGCTTCAGCACATGACTGTATAGAAGCACTAAGCCTCTCATCAAGGTCTTCAATGGCATGTTTTTGTTCAGCAGATGCTCTGTTAAGATCCCCTAATTCCTTCTGTTTGAGATCCACCATTTGCTGTAATTCTTTTAATTGATCAAGGTAACATTTTTCAACTGACTCTTTGACTGATTTTAATTCCTACATAATGGATCATAAATTAGGTAAGACATTGTAAATTACAAACTATATGAATAAGTAAGATGAAATCTAGACAAACATTTCTTTGAGAATCAACAAAATTGAAGAGATAGTTGTTGTACATCAAATCTTTATTTTTTTTGAGACAAGGAAAAGTTACAAACTCAGTGACAGATAGAGTATCATGAATACCATTGCTGGGAGGTGTTTAAAAGGGTAAAATAAAATTGAATGTTAAAAGTTGAGAGAGAGAAAATGAGAGGTATGTGATGAATTCTGTGTGTTTGAATCACACAACGTAACATATATTTATATGAGAGGTCATTAATACAGGGATAATTAAAAACATTACAAGAATAAACAGTTAATCTAATTATCATAATTACATAACATATAATCTGCCTTTTTTACATTATTTCTAAAATTAAGTATTAAGTTTAAAACATTTTTAGGGGAACCTCAGCTTAATCTAGGTGTTGTCTCTCTAAGTTCAACAATGATTGCGTACACTTTCATGGCGTTCAACAGCTGCACGATTGTCACTACGCAAAGTATCAATTGTAACCACCTGATTCTCCAATTGCTTTCTCAATTCCTGTCAAGAAAATTGGATACAGTTAAAGAACGAAAAAAGTTTACAATGCTCATTAATACTGCAATGCTTCTAAGTTAACACACCATGTTTGATCTTTGAAGACTTCGAAAATCATCTAGAGATATGGGACCCTCAGGAGCACCAATGCCTAAACCTTTCAATCTCTTGTTTTCAGAAACAAAATCCTCTACACATTGAAGATAAGAGGATGAAAGGAAAAAAGAAAGACAAAAGTATTAGAAAGTGAAATAAAAGTAAAAATCAGCATCAATATATAACATAATATATCTTAAACATCTATAAAATGTGAGGTAATTACAAAGAGTACAATCATATGCACTTGAAATTATGAACGTCAGCACACACATGAAACTCCAAATCCACATAATATTAGAAGCTTGATTCCACTTACAAGCATAAATCAGAGAAGAATGCAAGAATGACTAAAAAAAGGTAAATGTATGAGCTGCGGATCATAACACTACCAGCTTTTCGTTTAGCAACTGCATTATCTGGCATGGGGCTGGACACAAGCACCTCTCGATATACAAAAGCAAATGCCAGATCTGCATGATAAGACCAAATTATAATAGTTAGAAAATAGAACAAAACACAGAAGGCAACAGATACTCAAAAGCAGCAATTCCTCGATTTCATTAAAAATAATTACAGTAGTTGTCCAACTTTAAAATAAATGTTCAGAAACAAAAGGAAAAGTAACAGAAGTCTTCTTAGTACAATAAAAAAAATATTTTATATAGGATAATGCTTTATTTTATTTATTTTACAAATAACAGCAAAATCATAAAAAAGAAAGGATAGATAAGTAATTTCAGTAATATTAACTTTCCCAAAGCCAATTTACGACAAAACAATTTAATATTTTTATAACACTTTTCAAAGTTAAAGGAAATTAAAAGAACAGATAAAGGGAAATAGTGATGAGAACCAAAGCATTGACCAGTAAAACAAAACTGCAACAGCGGTGAGAAAAGGTGGAATAGGAATAAAAGAAAAATTGAAATATTAAGCCCATATAAGGAATTCAAATTACCATACCATGCTGCGGAGGAGCAGCAAATGATATAATATCACCATGGCAGACTTTCACAGCAGCACCATTCTTTTTCAATTTCTCCCAGTTAAGGTAAGTTCCATTTGTGCTGAATAAAGTTTTACAAAAATCAGAATATGAAGAAAAATGGAGAAAAAAAACTCTTTACCTCCTCTTAAGTGGGAGGGAAGAGAGGACCCCAAGTTTTAAAAAGAATCCAGAACCTTGTATCTTTCAAGAATATTGATGTGGTATTCTCCATATTTTCATTAGTAACTTTCATCCTGTATATTCGGCAATGATTTGCACTAACAGAATTTGAATCAATCTGGAAACGCACATCCTCTACCAATCGACCAATACAATGCTCATCAGCAGTTAATAAAATGTTAATTCCCTGGTTACAACAATTTAATAAAAAAAAATTAAAAGAGAAACGAATAGTTTAACAAAAAAATTTGAAGACAAAGGAAACGCAAACACTATTGGTCACAGTGAAAACGAGTAGGAATAAAATACCACACACAATATAATTCCAGCACAATTTCACAGATGTTTACAGCTCAAACACAGCACAATTTGATTAGAAGTTTATAAATTCAAAATCTTGGACATTTGTGGGTCTGAGTCATTTACTTAAAATACTACTAATACATTCAATTAAATTATGCTAATCAAAATTTTCCTTAACATGTGCTTTGGATGATCAGTAGTAATATTTTAGTTGAATATTGTACAAAAGCAACCAAGTGCCACCCTCATCTAGTAGGGTCTGGCCGTCTGGGGTGGGAAGATAATACAGATAATACACAGCCTAACTGCTGCAAGTACAGAGATCGTTTCCATGATTTGTACCCATGACATGACCTCTATCTATGTCATAAGGCACTAAGGCAGCAACCTTACCATTGAGCCAAGGCTCACCCTCATACAGGAGAACCCAGTTTCCACTAAAATTGACAATATATTATATATATGACATCAACAAACAGCTCTTAGTTTAAACAAAACAACAAAAATTTCCTTCTGACAACCTCTGTTTTATCTTTTTCACCACAAAAAATACGGTTTTCAGTGTGGTTGACACAACCAACACTTTAAAGGACTCAATGAAGATTACATTTACCCAAAAATAATGAACAATAGGGTCAATTCCTCATGACTATTGTTATCAAGTAACCAAGTTAACAACATTTTAACCTTACCTTCAACATAATAACCAAAATTTAATAATGGGTCCATTCTACATTCTAAAAGTATAAATTTTATATAAAAAAAGGGATAAAATGGCATTTTAATCCCAAGAGCTAACCTACAATTCAGTCTTTTCATTTAAGAATGGTTTTTCCCGATCCTCCCTTCCTTATAGCACCCTTAAACTCAAAATACTTAATTCAAAATAGAGACAAGACAAGGAAAAAAGGATAAACCTGGTGCCTTTTGCGGGCATTGTTGGAGATAGCAGTGAGAACGCCCCAAACTTGAGGATCGGAGTTGTGAAGAGGCTGCGAGGCGATGTTGGAGGCGACGGAGACAATGCGCGCTCTAGGGCTCAAACTCTGCGAGCAATTGTCACCACCACTGCCAATGTTGCCTCTCGACGCTGTCATCGGAGTTTCCACTTTTGCCTCTTCCATCGCCACTTTCAAAACCCTAATTACCTGAATTTTCCCTCTTCAGTCTTCGCGCGCTTCCACCACTACTGGGAACTGGGAACTGTGAACTGTACTGGTAAGTGTGTGTTCACTTTGATGATGGGTCACGCACTCACTCACGCACGAAAAGAACAACAAACTAACCTTAAGCTTGCATTGGAAGCTTTGGAACTTTTTTTGTCCCCGTCTCTTTTATTAATTGAATAAATCATCATTTATCAATCAATTTTATCCTTAAAAATATTACTCTTTCTTTTACATAATCTTTTAAAATAATAAGACTATGAAGCAAGTGATTGGTAAAAAAATATTAATTTATTGAAATTAAGATTGAATTTTTTCAATAGTACATGAATTTGATGTTTGATAACAATAATTATTAATTAAATTTTAGTTATTTTATGGTTGAATTTTGAATTAGTGAGATCTTTTGTTTCAAGGGTTAAAGAAAATAATAATAATAAACTATGTAAATATTTTTTAAAAAATGTAAATAATCTCTTAAATAAAATCATATATGTTATATCAATCTCCCGAATATTATTCTTTCTCCTAGTGAAGCTTTTTTCCACAATAAAAAAAAAAGATAAATCGTTCATTAGTCCTTCAACATTAATAAAAATATATGAATTCAAGGATTAAAGTAGATATTCAATATATTTGAGACTAATTATTTAATTTTAGTATTTTAAAATTTATTTAGAAGAGATTAAAGGAGTTTAGCTTAGTTATTTATTTGAGAATGAGGGTAAGTGTACTACCTATTTGATTTTTTTTTTACAGAAATAAATTTAAGGGTTATGCAACGTGGAGGTTCATGACTCGCAATGATGTGCGTGGTGGTGATGGGTGGCAGTGTGGTGGTGGGTGCAGTGCTGGTGGTGGGTGACGGCAGGGTGTGGTGGTCATGAAGGTTTGGAGGAGAGGTGGTCATGGAGATTTGCTTGGGACAGAAATGGTAAGAAGGGTATATTAAGAATTTTGGGAGTACACCAAACAAAACATGGTGTGCTAAGTAACTGTCCATTCTTATTTGTGTTATTACATGGTTGAGTTAATTGAGACTTTATCTTACCTTAGAGTCATGCTTATAGAAATAAGTAACATTATATACATTTATTATTTAAAATCATCTACAAGACACGATGTTTGTTAGCGAATATAGAAAACATGCAACTAAATAAGGCATAAGGCAATATAGAGCTCTTTGCTTTGAGAAAATGTTAGTTTTTTTCACGTTTAATGAGAAAGTGTTACCTTACTTTCACTTTTTATTTTCAAAAAATTATGAACAAATAACGAAAAAGCTTTTATTATTTTCTTATCTTTATTTTCTGCCACACTTTCTTAATTTCTTACACAAACTTAAAAACAGAAAATAAAAATAGAAAATATTTGCTCCACCTAAACATCCTCTAACGTATGAGTCGTGAAGATCGAAAGAGTAGCTTGTATAGATCCTCCCATATCCACAATTAGGCCTTGTTGTAGTCTATCAAATCCATATATGTAAGTGGCAAACCCCTTTGAATAGAGTTGGTGCGCCATGATCTCCATAGCAATGTTAATCTCTTGACACAATATTTGTCACACAATGTTATTAGTGTGACCATTTGATGCAACTCAACCACCACAAGTAAAAAATAAAACATGTACTTGATGTGCCACCACGAGTCAGAAAGAAGAAGTGACACCAAAGAAGCCAAGGAAAACGAGCCAAAGAGTGTCATGGCAATGCTTAACTGAGTGGCATATAAGGGAAAACATAGCCATGCCCTGAAGGTCAAGTAGTAGCATAGTATGCCAAACACAGAAGCTTTTGTGGTCAAAGGGTGCAATTGGAACGGGGAAGCTGTGTTCCCTGCACTTTGAACTTGAAGGAAGGACAAGAGTGTTGGCAGTGTGAATGCATAGATTTTGTGGCGTTGTTTGGTGAAGGAATCGTGAGCAAAGTTGCATGTAACTGAGACAGGAGTGCTGAGGTTGAAGGTTTGGTGGTGGACATAGAAGGTGGCTCGCCATTGAGAAGGACCTGTTGCCATAGTCATATGCTATGATATGTATGTATTAAGCTATGATACTAAGCTAAGGAGTTGTGGTCTGTGGTTATTCTTTAGTTTCTAACTTTCTATTTATAAACTTTTTTTTTATTTGTTTCAAAGGTCAGAAATCACCTATGTTTTTTAACTCATTAGATTAAAGATTAATCTATGTGATTGTTGTTGACTTAAAAAAATTTTACACATGAAAGGAATCAATAATTATCCTGTTAAACATATAATTTTCTTACATGTGATTGTAACGAGAGTTTACACGCGTTAATCTTATGATTTTTTTGTATGTGTGATTTAAGGGTGTATTGAAAATCTTTAAAGTGAGTTTAAATATCATTTTATGAAAATTAACCTGATTAATGTAGTATGAATCTTTAGCAATCTGTTCATAATATTTGAAATTGAAAAGAAGAATATAGAAATAGCAGGTCAACACTTTAGGATCGATCTTTCCGATTTGAGGATTATTTTGTTTTCATAAATAATTACGAAGATGTCAAGTCATTTTCATTTTATTCACTAACTTCAAAGTTTTGTATGAGAAATGGTGAAAACAATTTTTTTCCACAATTCTTATACAAAATTTTGAAAATAGGTAACAAAATAAAAATAATAATATTTTTGTAATTATTTTCGAAAAGCAGAGAATGAAAAAAAAATGTTTCCTTAAAGAGCAAAGATGCCCTTATGCTCTATTCAATTATCTCATCAGAGTTTGTAATAACTCTCTCTAATGGGTTAGTTATTTTCGATACCAAATGTAAATTGCTTCTCTTTCTTTCTAAGAATTTTACAATAAAGTTTTCTAGTTTTGCATATGAAAGTTTACTTTAGGTTTATCTATCTCAACCCATCTTAATCTAAATTTAAAGTGAGTTCCGGATACAAAGATCTCAAATCAAGAAAATATATACGGGTATCGTATGATGTTAAAGTTTGTGATTCTTGTCTTCAATTAAGTATCATCTTATCAACCATATTATCCATGCATGAATCATAGTATAATAGGGATAACAGTGGAGGATCCGTGTTGACGTTCGAAAATGCCAAAAACATAGATCGCAGAGGAGAATCCAGGTTGAATTTGGATTGTCTGTCTATGTTTTTCAAGATTTAGACGTAGACCCTTTAAAAACGCCTAAAGTTTTGAAGACAATGAATCAAGTTATTTAAAATCCAAGAAGGTTTTTAGTATCACTAATTTTTTAGTGGCTGAATCACCCTTCAAGGATCTTCCAAATCGTTCTTTTTCTTTACTTCAATTTAGACTTGGCAAACCTCATCCAACAAAATACATACATCTTTGAAATTACAGATAGATATTGAAATTTTATTAACTGTTTGCCAAAAAATTCTACGATTTGAATTTAATAGAAATTTCGTGTTAAGTTAAACAAATCCTAATCTTCATCATGACATGCCTTTATGATTCTGTTCTGTTGAACTGAGTATGCTACAGATACAGTTTTGTTACTATGTGCATTGAGATCATGACCTTAATTTCGATTTATAATATCAATGCACTTTTTTTCTTTTATAATTGTCCAAGCATTAGTAAGAAAAAACACAAGAGCTCGGATTTTTTTATTCTATCATATATTACACAATTACACGATAGATCAAAACTAAATCTAAAATCATTAAGAAATATTGTCCTCAACATAAATATTATTATAAAAAATACTTTTTCCCTCAGCCAAAACATTAAACTTGACAAACAAAATTGCCAACATTTCGTGCACTTAACATCGGCTCCAATATACCTTTAAGAAAAGAAAAAAAAACCATCGGCTCCAATATGAAAAATATGATATATATTTTGTGTCCAAGGCTAGCATGAATTTATCGGATTTCCATTTACTATAAGAGACTAAATGTTATGTTAATTTGGAAAATCCTCTATATAAAACAGATCCTTGTACTAGTATCTTTTTTTATTTAATCTGTAATATCTGCATAGATCAACCTATGACTATGACCCAGTATCGTTGTCCGAGGCAGTTCAATCGAGAATTTTGTCTGCATGTCAACATTATTACAGTAGACAATGTGGTGCGACAAAATTGTGAATCAAACTAGTTGATGTGACATGGTAAATTTGTTTATAGTTTGTGCAGTAACTTAGCAACAAACAGGTGATTTACTTGAACACGCTTTTGTCAGCAATGGATGTATATGGAGACACATTCTAGCCAGTTTCACAAGGGGAGAAAAACCTTAATGTGTAATTGACAAAGGGAAAAAGAAAAGAAATAAAAAAAATAAAGTGAATTTGATGTAAGTCTTATAACTTCTAACACTATATTTTAATTCAAATATTTTTCTTATTTTCCTATCTCAGCAAAATCCAACATAAATGTATGACATTGAGACCAAGTAGTGTAAAACACAGTCAAACCTGACATCAGCCTATCGCTTGAGATTGATATTGTACACTGAATCGAGAATTTTCTTTTGCCATGAGAGCAATGTCACAAAAAATAAATTTAAAATCTCTACAAATCAACACCATGCACATCACTTCACAATAGTGAGGAGGCAGCATCAAAATGAAGGTTAAAATGAGGCGAGACCATATGTAATCAGACGATGAAAAGTATGTAAAGTGATGTGTGTGGGCAACCAAGTGTGAACGTAATAGCATTAATCATTGTAAAAAAAATATTACTTTTAGTCTATTATGTTTTAATATTTTTTTTTATTTTAGTGTATCAAATTTGAAAATTATCCTTTTGTTTTTTATATTTATAAGATTTCAATTGATCTTTTTTTTCATTTTCAATAAAAACGTTAATATTCTGATAATGTTTTAAATTTTGATGGAATATAAATATAAGTAAAATAATGACAACTAAAATAATTAATTGTATCAAAATTTAAAACATTAACAAAACACTAATGCTTTGAGACCTAATGCCTAGTAAAATAGAGTCGAAGAGACCAGACTTCCAACAAATACCCACACAGTGAAAAATAAAATCAAATAATGCAGTATCAGTGTCAAGTGCACTTCGTCATTTGCTGTGTTCATTTTTGGCAGAGCACAAAGTGTGGGAACGCAGTACGATAGCTGTTTTGATTCTACCTGTATTAATGTTGCTTTGGAAAACAATATTTTCTCCCCTTCAACATCATCAGCTCATGTAATTTACCATTCAGTTCTTCCCCCATGGCTGCTCCCCACCCCTCCTTATTTCTTTCCCTTTTTCCAACCAAAATTACTTGAAACCAAATCAAGAACAATGGATATTTGGAGCGAGCTTGACTTGCACAAAAGAAAATTTTTAATATCTAAACACACTGTCATTGATCTTCTAGGATCTCCCTGTGTACATGCATGCATGATGTGCTGCAGTATTTGTAATTATACCGGTGGAATGGAACTTTACCATCAAGTGATGAATTACAACAGGAACAGTAAATGTCACCTGCTAATCCGCATTTAGGTTCTGACATGCTAGCTGCAGTGATTGCACTATTAGCTTGAATTTTGAGGGCGGCTATTCTCCTCTCTGCAGCAGCTGCTCTCTTTTCTCTTTCAGCAGCCTGTGCCATTCTTATTTGGTCCTGTTTGAAAAAATTTAAATATTAAACAGTCCAGCAGTTAAGAGTGGAAAAGATTCAGAAAGAGTTACATAGTCTCATAGGTGTAGCATGATTTCAACACATCATTAAAGTTTACAAAAGACATGGCCAGATTTTCAGCAAGCAAAAAATCAGTATCTAACCTCTTTGGATAATTGCACACCACTTTTTAGTTGAGATTGTCCCTTAATCGATGTTGAAGCAGTTACTTGCTTCTCTATAGTTTTGGAATCATTCTTAGGCAAGGTGGCTTCAACCTGAACACCGCATTCAAGATTCCTCAGAAAAATATTTTTGACCACGGTCCACAAGAATGATGAATAATGAATAAGAAAAGTATGTGTGTAGATATATATTTATATGATTGGAAATGCAAAATATGAAAAACCAAAGCTTATCAATGAAAATTCTTCAGAAAAAAGTGTAGCTGGCTGAGGTATTGGTCTAGGACTGAAACCACAAGCAACAGAATAAAGCACAACAAAAAATCCTCACAAACTGGTGAAGTACAAGTTTTCCTTTCCTTTTCATAATTCACAGAAAGCTCATTTGTTCATGCACACTTTCCCAAGACTCAATCACAAGCTAATTGTGTGACAAGTCCCAACTAATAAATTGAAATCACAATGATTAAAGTCTGTAAATGTTATGAAACTATGAATTAAATAACATTTTATAAACCAAGGTAAAATGCTTTCAGAAACAAGTCCCAAAAAATGAGGTCATCATATAACATGAGATTCAATTATTGAAACCAATTAAGATGTACCTGAGCCTTCTTTTCTTTTGCTTTACGCAATTTCTTTAATTCTTTTGCTCTAGCTTTTCTCTTAGCATCTTTTTCTGCCTGTACTAGCATAAAAAGAGGTAATCATTAAATAGAGATGGAACTTCTTAGATTTGATCATCAAAAGTCAAAATTTTAAGATCAATAGGGCGAACAATCATTTAGATTTTAAATCATAATTCAAAACTTGTTTTAACAAGTAGCAGAATCACCTGCTTAGCAGCTTGTGATTCTTCCATTTCTTTGGTCAATGCACTGGGCACTTTTGCAGCTTGCCAATCCCATTTGTCAAGATTTGACGCCATAAACCTTCTGAAAGTATCCCTCACTTCTTTGTCATGTGCCAACATATATGGGGTCCTCCCCCTTTCATCTTTGATGCAAGGATCCAAACCCTTTTCCAAGAGCTCTAAAACCTTTAGAGAGTCACCCGATTGTGCTGCCTGATGTAAAGGAGTTGATTTACCAAATAGTTCATCCTCACTTTCTCCATTACTCAAAATTGGGAGTTCATCATTTTGTTTACTTGAACAAGCTTCAGCTTTATTTTTGTCATCCAACTCAGCCACTTCAGCTTTATTTTTGTCATCCAACTCAGCCATGTCCCCCTTGCTTAAGGTTGGACTGACATTTATTTTAGAAATGTGAATTGATACCGAATCCTCTTGGTTTCTTTGCAAAACTTCCTTCTCATCGCCTTCATGGGTTACCTGGGTCAACTGGCTATATACACGTTTTGCTTCCCTGAAAGTAGGCCTCCGAACAGTCAAAGCAATATTTCTAATATCACATTGCTGATTGGTAAAGTATGATCTCTCTCCATCATAAAGAAGTTGACGACTACTTGATGGTGCATGTATAAAAATGCTATTGGAAGCATCAAAATAAGGTTTCCAAGCAGCAAACAGTTCATGAACTTCCTAAAATATTGGCAGGCGAATAGTCAGTCCAGATTTAAATATTGGTGTGCACAAATGCACATGCACTCAGTCTCACACAAACAAAGAAGACACTAAGTAAGAAAACATTTTCCACATCTCCATGTGTGTTTGAGAATGAATAATTAAGTAAGAATTGGAAGAATAACTGTTGTAACAATCGATTTGTCAAAATTCATGACCAATTATAAGAACCCATTGATTTAAGAAAATGTTTTCTATTCTTACTTCCTGCTTTCACAAATAATTACAAAAATGTAACCTTGTTTTTATTGCATTTCCTATTTTCAAAGATTCATACCAAAAAGGATGAAAACAAGATTTTGATGTTCTCACTATTTGCCGTACAAAAGCGCAAACAAGGTGACATATTTTGTAATTATTTGTGAAAACATAAAATGTTTACTCAAACCAAGAAAACTGATATGTAAATATAAAAAGAAAAGGATGTTAGTTAGTTAGTTTTAGTCAGCTGCTGTTATTTTATGGCTGTTAGGTAGTTGTCTATAAACAAGGCAGGTTTGTTGTATTTTAGACAGACTGAATGATAATCACAGACTGAAATTTCTGGTACAGATAAAGTTAAACATATGATATATATTTTCGATATAGGAAATAGCACAATAACAGATTATATTGCCCTTGCCCAAATAAATTAATAATAAAAATTCAGTAATTTTCTAAAAATACCTTACTAGACTAATTTCAAGTAATTATAATTTCAACCACACAAGTTCCTACTTCCCACATTATGAAATGAAATAAGAAAAAATAGCACCATTTTCAATTATTTATTAACTTGTATATAACTACCTCCAATTCAAAGACTGCAACACAACAATTGGCTAGCATGGAATTATCAATAAATAAATAAATTGGCTAGCATGAAAATAGAAAACATGACAAGCAAGACAATATAGCTTTGATTTGAACACCTTCTTTAATGCAAGTTCATTATATCGACGAAGTGAAGCCCCAGCAGAATGAGCAGCCCTGCCAGAAGCATCTTTAGACGATTGTTTTTTTCCTGCCTTGGCCCTTACAACATATCTGTATAAGAATGATAAGAACTTATGAATACAAACAAAAATCAAACTCCTTTTACAATTTTTAGCAAATAGAAACTAGCAATAATAAAATGAATAAGAAAATAATGATACAGGTATTTGGTCAACTGGGAAGTACAATACATGCTTTACTGCCTTAGGAAATAAAACAGGGACAAGGAAATAAAAAGAACTGCTGAAAAATTAATCAACTACTTACAGAAGCTCAAAAACAAATAATACAACATTTCACACATCCTCCTGCAAAAACTAAGTGAAACAGACTAAAAGAACAACATTTGTTTCCATTCAGATAGAACTCATTGCACCTAATCACTTGCTTGTCTATTCCTCATAATAGATAAGCTAAAATGTGAATAACTGAATCAGTAAAAATTGATTCAAAGATATATGGGATTTAATTCAATGTCTCAAGGGAAAAAAAAGATGTGTGTACCAAAGATGTTGTCAACATAATAAGGGTAGTTCCTAACGTAATCCAATACTCTTAGGAATGGGTAGACTGGATTCTTGTGAAATAGTGCTTTTGAGGGAATATACTCTAACAACAAGGGCTGTTACACATACAATTTCACACAAGCTTTACAAGATAGGCTTGCAACATTACATGTCAGGGCAGAATAATCGAGTTTTGACAGCTAATTCTCATGCTTGACTCATCCAGGTAAAAGAAAAAAATTGTGAACAGCCAAAATTGACCCCAAGTCCTAACACAATATTTCCAACAGACTAGAACTCCAATGGGACAATAATTGACACAGATACATGCTTCACAGATATTCTAATAGTAATCTTTGTGCACAGTTGAATGGTGTATGCATTATGCATAGATTGCTATTCCCCCTCTACACAGTTTGCCTAAATGAAACTACAATCGTATTCATTTTTATTGAATAATACTCAGAAATACTATAACTATTTTTCTATTGTTCAGTAGCAAGAAGCATATTCTAACCTGTGAAATGTCTTGTGAGCCACAACAGCATCACCATCAAAGACACAACCTGCAAAGTGTCCACCGGACACAAGCAGAACAATTCTCAAATGGGTATTGTCTCTGGGCTCAGCAGTCAAAGATTTCAACTTCTCAACCACTTCATTCTCTGCCTTTTCATTATCATACAATACATTTTCAGTCACATTCATAATCAAGCACTTCCAGACAGAAACTCTCTGCCCTGTCTGAAGACGGAAGAATAGTTTATGTTTAAAACTTTCGCTCAATTTGTCATGCAATGCACTTTGACTTTGAGAATCGGTTTCACTATCATCGTCACTTTCTGATCCTGATATACTTGACACATCATAGTCTTTAACAAATTCAGATGTTAGAAACTCAAAATCTTCTTCCTTCACAATATTCTTTCCAGCAATTGTCAGCTTCACCTATAATCAATACAATCCCGTTTTAGAAGCTACAGGATAACCACTAGAATCCACCCTCATCCCCATACCACAACCCACATTGTCATTGTGTTAGCATTTTGAACTTACACATAATCATATCAAGCTTCCAAAAAATAAAACAATCAGAATAAGTTTTAGCCCTTTAAAGAAAAATGGGTATTCTAAGTTCACTGCAAACAGGACCACTCGGGAAGGGTTTTTTTTTTTTCTCCAAATAAGAATAAAACAAAATTAAAATTTCGATTTTTTTTTCTTTTTTAGAGCCTAATTTTCATGCATCATTACAATGAAGATTTTTCTATTCTCAACTAATCAGAAATCATTATATCTTTTAAAGTAGTTATTATGAACGTCATCAAACTTACCGTACATGCTAATTAGTTACAATATTAGTGTATTCTAATTAAATTATCTTTCTAAATGCAAAAATGGGTATTCTAAATTTTACGAAAATTCACTGAAAACAGAACTACTCTGGATTGATTGAATCTTACATTGAATCGATGAATGTCGGATTTGAAATGGGAACGCTGGTCCTGAAGGGAATCGAATTGAGTCTTGCAGGTATTGCAGGTCCACCTAGGCGCGGAAACGACGGCGTTTTGAGGGGCATCCAAAACGAAGTCATCGTTTGAGGATGTTTCGATGATTTGGGTTTGGCCTACGCTGTGGTGGTCGGAAACGGATGAGTGAGGAGAAGGGAGAAGACGACAAGAGTCGAAGAAGTTCCGTGGAACTTCGAAGATCGAACGGTGTCGTTTCTCCTGAGACGACGTCGTCGTGGTGGACTTCGTTGCAGGAAGATTAGTCGCCATAGTGTAGCTGTCGATAGCCAGAGATCCTCCGAACAGCTTCACGATTAAATAATTAACACCCGAATTTATCATATTAAATATTAAATGATGTTTTTAATCTTTTATCTGACGTTGGTTTGATTTTACAATAAAGGAATATCGGCTTTCAGTCTAGTTAGCATGTTTTTTATTATGGGTTTAGGTAGAACTGAAAAATAAATCCATTTATTCCCTATTCATTAAATTTATTCACAATAAATTCATCTAATCTATCTATTACACACAAAATAAAAATGGATGAATCATTCATTTAATTTTATGAATATTTAATGATTCATTCATTAATTTTTAAAATCTAATAAATACTGTAATCAATACTTAATGGATTAAAATTGATCCAAATTAATAATAAAAGAATATATAGGTAATATTCAACCAATGTCAGCTAGAATTTTGTTCAGTCGTAGTTGGTCGGGATAATTTTTTGGCCGATAATGTTTTTTGCCTAATATTAATCGAGATTATTTTCACCTAATGTCAACTGAGCCTATTTTCGATGGAAGTCAGTTGATGATGTTTTTTAACTGACATCAACCAATGCTATTTTTTAGACGATTTCAGTTAGGAATTTTTCGATCGACTTTGCGTAAAACTATTTTTTGACCAATGTTGTCTAAAGTTTTTTTGGCTGATTGCAATTGATGATGTTTTTCAGCCAACGTCGATCAATGTTATTATTCAGGCAATGTTTGTCGGGGTTTTTATGTTTGACTTTAGTTTAGGTTATTTTTTGTTAATGTCATCCAAATTTTTTTTGGTCTACTTTAGCTAATGATGTTTTTCAGCCAACGCCAACCGATCTTATTTTTCAGATGATGTCGACTAGGGTATTTTTTTGAATAACTTTGTTTGGGACTATTTTCTAGTCGATGTCATCCAAAGTTTTTTTTTGGCTAACTTTGGCTGATGATATTTTTCAGCCAATGTCGGTCAATGTTATTGTTAGACAATGTAGGATAGGGGTTTTTTTGGCCGACTTTGGTTTAGGTTATTTTTTGGCAGATGTCGTCCATAATATTTTTGGTCGACTTTGGCTGATGATGTTTTTCAGCTAACGTTAGTCAATGTTATTTTTCAAATAATGTCTGCTAGGGTATTTTTTGGCCAAATTTGTTCAAGACTATTTTTTAGTCGATGTTGTCCGAAATTTTTTGGTTGACTTTGGATAATGATGTTTATCAGCCGACATCAGTTGATGCTATTTTTCGAACAATGCTGCCTTGGAATCTTTCAACTGACTTTGGTTGGGGATATTTTTTGGCCAACATCTTCCAAAGTTTTTCGGGCCAAAGTCGACTAATGAAGTTTTCGATCGACATTAGTTGAGGTTATTTTTGGTCGACGTTAGCTAGGGTTTTATTTTGGTAGATATCTTCCAAGGCCATTTTTTGGCCGACGACGACTAGGGTTTTTTGTTGACATCAGTCATGTCTATTTTTTGCTAACATCAACTAGGTTTTTTTTCTACCGGTGTTAGTTGAGGCTTTTTTAAGATTGACATCAACCAATGTTTTTCTAATCGATGTTAGTTGGAACTATTTTTTGGCCGATGTCGACTAAAAAATATCACCGACTAACATCGTCTAAAAAATCCTAGCCGATGTCAATCGAAAAATTTCCTCATCTGACAATCAATCGAAATAACCCTAGCCGACATTAGTCAAAAGATAACTTTGGTCAATGTTGACCAAAAAAACCTAGCCGATATCGGCAAAAAATAGCCATGGCCGATATGTGCCAAAAATCATCATCGGTCGACGCTGGCAAAAGAGTAGCCTTAGTTGATGTTGATCATAAAAACCCTAGTTGATGCAAGCAAAAAGTAGACCTAACCAACGCCAGAAAAAAAAAGCGTAGTTGACATCAGTCAATAACATAGTCATGGTTGATGTCGGCCTAAAAATAACCTTAGTTGGCGTCGATAAAAATAGAAAACCTTAGTCAATACCTGCAAAAACAAGGCATGGCTAATGTCAACAATAAAACCTAGTAATGACAACAACAACAACAACAAAAAAATTCAGCCGATTTCAACCAAAAAATCCTAACTGATGTCCACAAAAAAAAAAAGATCGACATTGACATAAAAAACCTAGCCAATCATTACCAAAAAAATATTCTTAGTTGACATCGGCTGAAAAAAGCACAAGCTGACGTCGAGAAAAAACTTAGTTGATATCAAACAAAAAATATCATCGGTTGATGTTAGCTGAAAAATAGTCTCGACCAATGTCAGCAAAAAGAATTAAGTTTTAATTTTTTAAACTAAAAATAATTAAGTTTAAATTTTTTTTGTTTGTGGATGGACTTGATGGATATTCATCCATGAAAATAGTGTTGATGGATGAATTGGATGAATTATTTAAATCAAATGGATCATATTGGATCGAATCCATTAAATAATTTTTAATTGATCAAAATGGATTATTTGAATCCAATCTATTAGGATATGGATAGGGATTTATCCGGCTTGTTTTGTTTCAAAATGGACTATTTGAATCCATTTACCACTCCTAGGTTTAGGTTTATAAATTACTCATTTTTTTTTTGGGGTTTGTGGTTTCAATCTTCCTTCACTTTTGTTGGAGGATGGGGTGGTTGTTGAAGGATTACAAATTATAGGGTTTTAAAAGATTGAAATTGGATTGAACCCTAGTTGAATAAATTGGGGATTTTGTTTTGAGTTAAAAGCTAATGGGCCAAATTGAAATTGGGGATTTTGAGAAATTTGGGAATAGAATAAGAAGTTAAAAGAAAAGGTAATTTATGATGGTTTAAAGCTACTAGAAAAATTATTTATTCTCGTGAAAAACTAAAACAATTATTGGGTTTGTCAAAAATACTAACTTGCATTTTCTTCTAACGTTGAAACTAACATTTGTGATAGAAATGGATGAAAAAGATTAAACTGAACCGTTTTTAAAATGTAAATGACTAAAATAAACTTTTTAAAAGATAAATGATCAGAATGAAGATAAAAAAAAAGATAAAGAACCAAATTGGTCATTTAGCTTTAGAAAAATTAATTAGCATTTTGGTTATCAATGTTTTGCTTTAGTGTGTGTTCGGGTGAATGTTAAGAAAATTGATTTTGTAAAAATGATTTTGAAGTGATGTGATTTTTGTTTGTATGTTTTATTATAAAATTAAGTAAGGAATAAAATTCAATACCAAATTTTGAATTAAACATTGAAACTACTCAAAGTTACTTCAATCCAAAATTAATTATAAATTCTTTTCTAATGTGAAACTAAATACTTAAAAATATATCCAAAATCAATTTCTCTGTATGAAACCAGTCTCACGCTTACACTATACCTACAAAATTTACGTTTTAGTTCTTAGGTGATTAGGTGAACAATTTTTTTTTATATTTTAATTTTTATGCCTCCATTATTTTTGATTGATTATGCCTCCATTTTGTGACAGCTTTATATTACTAAAAATTTGACTACAAGAACTAAAATAAAACAAAAAATGTTTTTATACGCATTAAAACAAAAAGTTTAATTATGATAACTAAAACAAAAATATTACTTAGAGAGAAAAAAATATTAAACCTTAAAAAAATATATTATATTCAACTTCATTTACAAAAAAAATAAACTTATCGATTTTTTTATAGATCACAAACTTATCAATTAGTCATTATAAATATAAATATTTTTTAATAAATCGTTTCTCTTTTAAATAAAAAACTAAGTAAATATAGGTTATATTTAGATGGATAGAAGAAAATGCAATAGAATCTTTAAAAAATGGAATAACAAAATTAAGATAAAATCAAATAGATGAAAGTAAAAATTTCATTTTCTCTAGAAGCGCAACGAAGATTTCACCTCCATTACATGAATTACTAGATGAAGGTAATTTCAACCACATAACAAATTAACAACACTATCACCAATACATGTTATCTCATTTTGAGACGAAGTAGGATTTATAATTCTTTGCCATTACTTAGTGATAATTGTTGGGAAATGGTGGGTGGTTGCAGCGAAAGCGAAGGCGAGATCCCAGGAACAGAGTCTGGCTCTGATATCATGTTAGATTTCATCTTAAAACCAATTGGCATTAAGTGAAGTTGCTCAACAAATATATAATTAGCACTCCAAGGACTGAGGCAACCGATGTGGGACTTGGGTATTTCCCAACAACAATAAATGGAATTCAAATTTCGCTTCCCCGCATGTTAAAGTGGAAAAGAACCATTGTTTGAATATGATGAAGGCTTCTTACGTGCAATGGTTGTTGTTGTTGTTGCAAAGGGTAGATCCTAAGGTTGATATCAACATTATTAGGGGTGGAGAAATGGTGTTTTGCGTGCATTGATGTAGAATTCGATCTTATTCAACCTGCTATCGGAGAAGTAGAGCTTAACAGTCAAGTACGAGGGTCTTTACATAATTTGTGTTTAGGATGATTGTTATGGAACTTAGTCAAAAACTAAACTTTAAAACTCAAGCCTACTTTTGATTTTAAATTAAATAATCTCACCGCAAAATGTTTAAAATAAGAAGAATTAACACATGTTTTTTTTTTTTACAGAAGAATCAAACATGTTATTAAGTGTTAAAAGTATAGAAATGATTTTTTTTATAATCGAATATTTTTTATACATAAAAGTACTAATATATAAATTACAAGTCATATTTATGTTTTATCTCATGTGTTATATTTAAATTTAAATACATTCTTTCTTTATAAATTAACTATATAAAAATTGCATTACCCATTTGTGCAAGTTAAAATACAGTAGGAAGTTCTAATTGTACTCCCATTTTTCTCTTCGCACCTTCCAACTCTTTTATTTTATATTCCAAAAATTAGTTTCTATAATAGAAAAAATAATTTCAAAAACTTTTTTTTGAAAGATCAAGAAAAAAAACAGAAATTATGAAGATATGAAAAAGGAGTGCTGGAAAACCTCCCAAATACTACTAATGAAAAACGTCATTATGAAGGCATGCACATAGCCCACAACACGACTAGATTAATAGATTATGATTCGTATGAGTATGAAACATAGTCATGATACTGAAGCTTCATGAAAGTAATTTTCCAATTTAGTGATTCTTTTTTGTGTGTGTCCAATTTAGTGATCCTTCACTATGGAATGGTAGTAGAAATCTCTTACAAACACCCAAAGGTCAGGATGAAATTGTCTGTCTGTTGATGATACTCTAACTGCAACCAAAGTACATTACTTCCTAAAAGCCAAAGAGAAAATTCCCCATGAATCATATCTATGGCCAGACTTGCAAGCACAACATAGCAACAAGAGATGGTCAAAACTTTTATAAAAGAATCAAATTATGGCGTGACATGCGCCACGTTGTTAACAACATTCAATTTATTACTCTAAATTTTATGAAATCATCCTTAACACAACATTAACTCCTAAAAGCATCATAAGAAAATAGTCACTTTCTTTCCCGGTTATCTATCCAAATTTAACTCACTTAAAAAGAAAAAGTAGTCTTTGATGACAAATAACTGCATTTATGTACCAAAAAATGATTAGTGCACATACATAACAAATATATCAGTTATTAATTTATCAATCAAGAACTAAACTTTGTTCCTTCACTTTTAAAAGTACCAAATTCCTAAATAACACCTACAACTCGATTTCAAGTTAATTATTGAGACTCTTTGCAATTATTTTAAAATTTAAACAAAAAAAGTCTTGTTCACAGTTCACACTAATTTGAATTAACATGGCTTGTTTGCTTCTGAAATTCAAGAAAAATGACGAAGTTGACCAACATCTTAAATGGAAGACAAAAAAGTTCCACAAGAGGAAATATTTTTGACATCTTACTAATTGTTAACTACTCATGCAGTCATGATTCTCATTAAGTCATTATATTAATCCCAATGGCTACCACCATTTTTCTAATACAAACAGAATCATGAATTGAATTAGTGCGTTTAAAAATCTTAAACCTAAACTCGCGCGTGCATCACCTAGATTTCTAAACCATTCAAGAATTGAAAAAATGTTGGAAAATGTAAACTATTCGTCGCACAGTACTCAGAACCAGATCTGAGTTCTATTCCATTGTATAAAAGAAAAACACATTAAAATGCGATGGTCCTCACCAAAGGAAACACGTAGGATCCACTAATACTCCGCCACGTGGCCTTCCTTCACCTCCACCAATCCCACCCCAAAGGATAACCCATTCCACAAAATACTAAATAGAAAGCACCACAGCAGATTCCACCACCCAAAAAAACACCAGAATCTTCCATAACTCAAAAATTAAAATAAAATAAAAATACACAACTAACACGTCGCAGTGTCGTACATCACCACATGCCTAAATTAATTTATAACAAAAAAATAAATAAACCAAATTCCCTCGTCCAATCACATCCCAGGAAAAATAAAAATAAAAATAAAAATAAAAAGCGCAAATTTAAAAAAAAAAACTCAAAAACACTTACAAAAAGAAAATCAATAAAAACTATAAAAATATTAAAATTACATAAAGGTAGCAGAAATCACAAAGGCAGACAATGCAATCACTGCAACAGTGAGAGTCGCAGAAGCTTTCACGTGAACACCGTCACTCTTGCCGGAAGTGCTCCGCTCAGCCTCCGAGGACGGTGCATCCGCCGGAGCACCGGCAGGAGTCTCTCCCGCTGGAGCCGGAGGCGATGCCGGAAGCGGCGAAGGTGCTTCCGATGGAGTTGACACCGGCGAGGGAGAAGGCGCAGTAACCGGTCCCGGCGCCGGGGCAGGAGACGGCGACTTCGCGAACAGCTCCGGCGGAAGAAGAACGCTGTCCACAGAATAAATCGAAAGCGGAGTGGAATCGAGAATCGTCTCCGCTATCCTCGAGGAATCGACTCCGGTGTGGAGCGTAAGGGAATCTCCGGCGACGGAAACGGTCAAATCGAACTTTCCGGCGCCGTTGGAGGCCAACGTGTTAATTGAATCCTTCGTCGTTTTCAGAGATCCAACGGGAAGATACTTAGCGGCGGCGTGATACTGTAAGAGCGAAACAACTTCAGCGTTCGTGAGCTTGCTCAAATCAGGTACGCCTTTCGCCTTAAACGCTTCATCGTTAGGAGCGAAAATAGTCAAACCTTTATCCGCCGTTGACTGAAACGTTTTAATGAGTCCGTTAGAGGAGATGAGTGAGGCGAACGTTTTGCATCCGGCTTTTTCGATGAGCGCCGTTATGTTAACGTCGGCTGAGGGAGGCGGAGCCGCGAGGATCCCCGGCGAAATGATCGGCGCGCTGATTTCCATGACGGAGATGTTGTAGGGGATTTGTTTGACGGATTTGGTGTAGGAGGAGTCGAGTTTGGAGCCGGGAGCAGCGGAGCCGAAGCCAACCTTACCGCCTTTGAGGTCGGTGATGTTGACGGAGCCGACGTTGCCGTTGGCATTGCCGGTGGTTTGGTAGAGAGTGGTGGAGAGCGTGGTGCCGTTGGGGATCTGGTGGAGCTTTGTGTTGTCGAAGTAGTCGAGGAGGATGTGGAGGCTGAGGAGGTTTTTGACGACGGAGAGGGGGTGTTTTGCGGCCACGGCGGAGAGGGCGGCGTTGTTGAGGACGAGGACGGTGATGGTCTGGCGGGTGTTGATTTCGCCGGCGAGGCCGGTTTGGGAGAGGAAGCCGTTGAAGTCGCTGTAGTCGGGGTTGGCGGCGAGAATGTCGGTGATATTGTGGGCGGAGGCGGTGGCGGCGAGGAGGGTGAGGAGGAGGAAAGGGAGAATGTGAGCCATGATGGAGAGACAATAAGAGAGTGTGTGAGAGAGTGGAAGTGGAAGTGGGAGTGGGAGTGGGAGTGAGGAGTTAGAGAAGGAGTTAAAAGATGGTATGGGAGATTGGGGTGAGTGTGAGTGGGGTTAGGTTGGGTTTGGTTAAACCATGGTTAAAGATTTTTTTTCTCTTTAATTTTAGTTGTTTTTATGAAAAAATAAGGTACAGATATCCAACAAATGGATACATTCGTTACGTTTTTTGTATTTTATATATAATAAATCTTTTTCTTTTTACAAAAAAACATGTGTTTTAGTTCTTTAAAATTATTTTTAAGGACTAATATTAATTAAGGATAATTTCAAATCATCGAATGCAAAAACTTTGTTTTTTAATATTTCAACACATTAAGTATACTTACTTTTTTTATTTTATACCTATTTTAATAAAATAAAAAGAAAATTATTAAAATAACATTGTAAGAGGGGATTTAACATTTAATCAAAATTGCTGTAAAAAAACATTTTAATCAAAATTTTAAAATAATAACCATGGCCATATATAGTTTAATCAAAGCCCATATGTTTATTTATTGATATTTATGTAAAATTCAACTAATTTAAAGATACCCATCCTATTTCAGTATTTTCTCTTTTAAGTTTTTTTTTATACGAAATCTCGATTATAACCTTCAGAAGCCTCATCTCAATTCTTAATAGTTTTTACAAGGGAAAAAAGGAGTATAATGGCTAAGGAAATGGTAACTAACTAACTATGGTTGAGTTGTGGAGGGCCATGTGAGGGGGGGCTAGGATGATTTGGTCACAGCTGGAAAATGGAAAGAGGGGTCGTGGCATTTGTTGGCTTGGTTTCTGCTCTTTATGGTGAAATGACTCATGTGCCCTTGTCCCTTTCTTCTGTCTTTTTCAAAGTTTTTAAGTTGTGTTTGGGGTCTTATGGAACGCTGTCTTGTGTGTGTTTGTAACGTTCTAAATTCGAAAACCGCGGAAGGGTTTTTGTATTTGTAACGTTACCAACTTTGCCATAGAATAGAATAGAATCTTTGTTAGGGTTGCCCATTTGGGAATAGTTTTGTAGCCAACAATCAAAAGAGATTTGGGAGTAGTCTTGATCTTGATGAAGGATTATTATGGGTGAATCATGAATTGCTGATAGCTAATAAAAGAATTTCTAATAACATGTTTTTATGAAAATATTGTTGATTAAATTTTATGTACAATTTATCAGATGATAAAGAAACTCGTGTAATTTAATAGATTTTACATAAATTTAGCATATGATGATCAAACTTAATATTAATAAGCATACATATTATGCATGGATAGTGGGAAGAGGCCAAAGGTAAAAGACAAAAGTCAAAATTGATTATAAAAATTTCCAGTCACTCGCAGTATGTGTTATTTTACCAACTTAGCCAACCGACACACTTAATTGTACTATTTTTTTTTTTTTTGAAAGATTTAATTGTAGTACTACTAGTATGTACACTCGTGTCGTGTCACGTGTGACATCAACAATAATTTTTAAACTAACTTTTAATTTTAATTATTTTAAATGTCCAAACATTCTTAATATTTTTAATTATACAGGTAACTAGCAATAAAACTTATTTTTTGTCAATAAAATATTTCAATTTCATTATTTTTAAGCTGTTTCTATTAAACTTATTTTTTGTCAATAAAATATTTCATCCTCGATTGCAAATTGAAATTTAAATAAAATATATTTTATATTATGCTTAGAATTAATGCATTTTTATGCTTAAATTAATTTTACAAATTAAAAAAATCAATTATAAAAATTAAAAATTAAATGTATAAGATAGCATATATTAAGTGAAATATGTTATTAATTAAGTATGTACAAATCAAATTAATTGAAAATTATTCAAATATTATTTTCATTAGTAAGAATAAAATTGAAAGATGATAAAATTATGAATTCGTTAAAGTAGTAATAACTTATATTATATTAATGTATATTTTTTCTTTATTTATGATTAGTACAAGTAAAAGCATTTTTTTTGTAATTTTTATAGAATTAATGCATTTTATGTGTCATTTCTTTTACAAAATTTGTAAAAAAAAAAAAACTTTACCTATGAAATGATAAATTTGAGTAGCAAAAATTTGAAAGTATAAGATAATATATATTTTTCTATATTGAGATATTTAACTGAACAAAATTCAGTTTCCTTTGACTTGAGAGAGAGGGGACTACATTCCAACAAAAAAACGAGAGAGGGGACTACATGAATATATAGTATGCATTCTTAAATATTATATTACTTTTCGAATTAATGTTAAAAGTTATTTAATATCATCCTCAGTTATTTAGAAGATATATATTATTGTTATTTCAAAAAAGAATATATTTTATTGTTTGAGGCAAAATCATTTCATGCAAATGCAATTTGATCTAAGTACATAGTATTAAAAGATATAGGACTTAGGAGTCATAGGACAATAGGAGTATATGCCTTTTTTATTTCTTTCTAGGACAATCCTATTTGAGTATACATTCAGTACCTCCATATAAAATAATATTTATGTACTAACTTGTCAAACATTTCTGTGTATGAAACTTAAACCTTGAGCTGGGATTTCCCAGTTCAGTTGCATTTACCAAGAGCTAGCTCAATTAAAAAAGAGAAAGTGGTACAAACAAGACCATACTGCACGTGGTTAACATAAATTTGCAGCGAAAAGGGGTTTGCAGAGAGACTTATCTGTTTGTTTGTTTGAAAGTTCAGCACTCAAGTGATGATTTTCTCCCTCTTTTTGACCCTCTTCCAACGGTTACTTGCTATGATGAATTTGTCCCCTTTTTACCTGCTTCAAATTCAACTCTTGCTTGGTCAATATAATCATTCAAATACTCCCCCAGTTTTGTTTATTTACCTTTTTCTTTATCTTCTTAAAACATTAGTGAAATATTGATGATTTGCTTTTAGTTTTATCCTCATTATCACTAAAGAAAAATAGCGTTAAAGTGATTATTAGAAAAAAAATCATAATAATTATCAATGCCTAAAATGATTATTATTAATTTTCTCAAATAACCCAATCAAATACCGTAAAAGGAAAAGGAGAAAAGAAAAACTAGACAAATCACGAACGACGCCATGAAAAAAAGTGTTTGGAGGTAACTTGTACACAAAATCTGATCCCATAAACCATATTAACTTTTCTGAAAAAAAAAAAAAAATCTTTTATGTATTCATAGAAAACTGTAAGGGTAGGTTACAGAAATACCCTCACTAGGAACAGCTAGCACAGCACGCCTTCAAGTTTCCAATATTAATTCATAGGTAATTTATATAGTTGTATTATTTTTTTCTTGATTAAATTTACGTGTATGATATGTAATCCTCTATTCCATTATAATTATTATGTAAGAAAAAAATTGTTCTAAAATAATTATTATTTTAATTTTTTAATATATCTTCAATTATGTTTTTTCACTTATATTTTTTATATATTAATGATAAATTATAAAATTTAAAAATAAATTAATAATAATGTAAGAGTAATTTAGTTAAATTACTATTTGCTTTCATCAAGTAATTATTTTTTCTTAGTTAGTCAGTATAAAATAATCTAGAATTATAATTATCTTGCAAGGGATTAAAAAATATCCACACATAATTAAATGCATTTTTCCATCTTTAACAAAATGATTTCTCCTTAAAAGAAAAACAAAATGATTTCTGATATATATATATATGGCTGGCAAGAGATAGGTAATAATGCCAACTTTAGTGTCTGCAATGTTAAAAGAGATGGGACCAAGAGATGCTATAAAAAGAGATAATATTGTGAAATGCTAGAAGCATGTTGACGATTGAGTATTGACCCTAGTGCTTGGCATGATCCATTTATGGCTGGAGGAAAGTGGAATGCACATCATAACGTAACCATAAAAACTTTCCCACATGTCCCCAACATAACCATCACCCACTATTATATGATACTTTGGCTAGTTTTCTTATTTATCCCAACGACACCATGCTTGGTACTATAAGTATATATAATTTCAAGCTCCTTTAATTTGGCTTTCTTTGCCCTCACAAAAGTTTTCCTCCCTTTGCTTGTGTCAAGAGAAAATAAAATATGACAGTTGTCATATTTTGTTAATTACTTCACAATGTTATAGAAGAAAAATTCCGTAAATGCTACCTTTGAACTGTGGGCGAAAATTCATGGTGGTTTTGCTTGCTTATGAAGTTGGTAAATAGACAAACAAAGAAATCTTAAAGGGTAAATGATCTTTGTCTTTTATTTTTTTAAATTTAGTCCTTTATCTCTTAAAAAATTTAATTTGATCATTTTATCTAAGATGATGTTTGATTTAAGTGTTTTTTGTTTTTATTCTAAAAAAACAAATAAATAAATAAAAATACGATTGTTTAAAAGATCTAAAATTGAAAACAACAAATAAACATTTTCTGCCTTTTTTGTTGGTATCTTCAAATATTTTTTTCTTGATACGTGTTTTCTAAATCTTGAAAATTTAAAAATAAAAATTATTTCAAAAAATGAAAACAGAAAATAATAACTCTAATTAAGTGTTACTTTGTTTTTTTTTTCAGTTTAGTCATTTGTATTTTTTTAAAAAGTTGAATATGATCATTTCTCTTATATTTTGGTTTAATTTAAACATATATCTTTTTTTTGTTTAGTTTAATATGTGTCTATTTGAAATTAACATCATTAATTATTTAAAAATAAGTTGTTGTTCAGTTTTTTTCCCTTCCACTTCACTTCATTTTTAACTAAAAAATTTCATTCTTAAATGATTTAAGATGTGAATCTTAAAAGGATTGAATGCCTGAATTGAACAAAAATATTATATAAATGATCAAAATAATCTTTTTAAAAAATAGATGATTAAACTGAAAAAAAAAACGATCAAATTAATTTTTTTAAAAGATAAAAAATCAAAATTAAATAAAAAAATAAGATAAATAATCAAATAAATCATTTGATCGATATTAAAAGATGCTAACTAAGAGTAACACTCATTTTAAGCTATGTTAGATAAAACATTTAAAAGATAAAAAATCAAATTAAATAAAAAATAAGATAAATAATCAAATAAGTTATTTATTCAATTTTTTAATTATTATTTTTAAATAAATTATGATTTTATTATTTTTCTATAATTTTACATTTTTTAATTACTTCATTACTTAATTTTATAAAATACTTATAATTTAATAAATTAACTTTTCAAACTTTTATCTAATACCTACCAAAACTACGCTACAGCCCACATTTTATATTTTAGCTAACTTTTAGTTATAAATTATAACAAGATTGTAATTACATCGAGAATTACATGGGATTATATGTTGTAATACACAGATTCGTGAAATCAAGTTAGATATTATAACCAGAGCAGGACTATTGATCTTAATTATATTTCATTCTATAGCAAGCAAAATTATCTGAAATTTTTTTCCCTTTCATGTTACTTGCGTGTCAATTAATTTTCATAATAATAATAATAATAATAATAATAATAATAAATATTATATTAGTGGATTATACTACATTTATTAATAAACTTATGATTTTTAATATTAATAAAAATTATTGAAAAGATTATTACTAAAAAAATAGTTATTAGAAATTTTATATTCAAAATATATAATAACTTTTATTAACTTTCATTATTATTTAGAATAAAATTTGTGCATAAAACATATGTTTTATGTAAATAATGCTAACTTTATTAAAAATGATATATAAAAAATTAAATGATACTATTTAATTTTTATTCATTAACAATGTATAATGTATTTAATTATTTATTAGATTCATGACTGTTCAATTAATTTGTGGTTGCAAACCACACACACCTGATACCACATATATGCAAACCACCACTTTAATTTGCCTTGTTGGTGTTGAACCGAAGGTTCTTCACTCATCCATATATCTCTCCAATTTTATTTTAAAACCATCTAGATATGCCAGGATAAATAAATAATCAACTTTTTATTCATTCTATATTTAATGTTTGTGGTGTTTTATTTTAAATTTTCTTTATAGTAAATCTCATGTTCCCACTTTATTTATTTTTCAATTCCTTAATTCATTTACTAAATACTTTTTTGTTGTAGATAGAAAATAGATGCCCCCAACAAAGAAATACAATTTTTAAAGGAAATATAGAAACCCCAACATTCAATGCAAAAAGTAACCAATGAGAGTTGTTGTAAACTAAACTAACAATCGTTTGAATAATAAATTCATTATAATTTAAAATGATTAAAGTAAATAATCTGATGTTGGTTGCAAAATTTAGATATTATTAAACATGTGCAACACTTGATAATAATTAAATATGTATAATTTGAATATTAATTATTTCCATCATATCCACCTACACAGCTATACTCTTATACAGATTCTCCATCGGCAATTCTGATAATGATTATGCATAAAGAATTAAACAAAAAAAAGAGAAGAAAGTTTCACATAAATTCTCTTATAACTTTTGGAATGTGAAACAAATAAAAAAAGAGATTAAAAGTATTTTCTGGAGCACATGGGCTCAATTTGGATTGGTGGTGGCTGTGCTAGAAGATACAGTATATTGTCAGACAACAACAAAGTAACACAATTGGTATGAATACAAAATGAGAAGTTGTTCCACACTTAACTCAATCATAGTGTGCCATGTGTGTCTTTGGCCTTATTTAGGCTTCACCGTGTGCATAGATATTAGACACTCCTTTCCACGCTCTTTTTTTCGTGGATAAGCTTCATTTGATTCATATCCTATTTAGGTGGATTTTTTTTTTTAAATAAGAAGTTAAAAAATAAAGTCGGTGTTTGATAATTTTTACTATTTTCTAACTTGAAAAATTACCAAGAGAGAACATAAAGAATGGGAAAGGAGAGACCAAAGAGTGAGGAAATAGATGGGGAAGAGAGGGGAGGGCGTAAGAGAGAAAAGAGTACGGAAAAAGAGGGGGGAACAAATATTTATATTTTTTTATCAACTCATTTTTTTACTTTTTATTACCTCTTCCATAAAACGAATTTGATCCGCATATATAATTTATCATTAATTTTCATGAAAAAAAATGTTTAATTCTTGATATTTAAGATATTACCTGTATATTATGAATTATGTAATATATCATGAGAGATTATACAAATATTTCATTCAAATTATTTTAAAAAATAATTTATTTTCATTAACTTTTTTGAAATTCCTGAACTTGTCTCAGACCATGAATTTCAAGGTTTCTAACTTGTCCTGATGATTGGATTGTGACACAAGATTAACAACCATTTTTTAAAATTGAAAAAAATAAATCCTGAAACTGAATTAAAAATTGGTTTTTAAAACTAAACCACTCAAAATGGGATTTTAACATATTTTAAAAGAAATTTATTTATTTATTTCTTTTAAAAAATTAAAGTGCTTAACTTTTTTTAAAAATCTTTCATAAAATGTGTTTAGTTCATCTCCTTTTAAGAAGAAAAAGATTCAAAAAGTTTGTCAAGCATTATATACAATTAATTATGGTGCATTATATAGGACCCAATTTATGAATTTAGATACCATTACAATACAGGTAAATTAAGAGTTGTAATTGATAATTTTATCACACCGGTTTAAGTATATTCAAATACTTTTTCTTCCAAGATAGGAGACTAGCATTTTCTTGGACATTTGTGAATATCCATTAAAATTTCCTTCTGAGAACGAAGATTTCCCCATATTTTGCTAACCAAGACAAAAATTCTGTCAATTTTTAAAGTATGGAATAAGCTGTAATAGGTATCTCATTTTTTATTTCTTATTTTTTAAGGAAAAATCCTTAACACTGCATTCAGCTTAAAACATTTTTTACTGCATTTTATTAACAACGTGAAGAAATGCTAGTCATGTCCGTACATCAGATTGGATAAGATGTGAAATCTGTTAAACTTATTTTTTTTTAAGTTTCTTCGTGAAAATTGAATGATACAAATGTTACATTTAACGATTAAACTAAATTAAATTAAAGCATACAAGAGAAAAATAATAGCCAGTGATATGAGAAATAGACGAATACTTGTGACGTAAAACATAGTCTCATCATCATAAATTATGTCCAATATGCTCTCGAAAACTAGGTTTATGATAAATCCATTACCCTGGTTCAACTAAGTCTCAAAGAATCACTATACTCTATTGATAAAAGCAAAAAAGAATAAAATAGAAAGAATTACTACACTCCGATTTAAAAGCTTGAAAATTCATATACTGCCATGTTTAAAAAAAAAAAAAAACCTTCTTTTGAATATTTTTCTCCCCTCATTTCCAGGGCAATTTATCAATCTTTTTTCTTCCCAGAAAACCCCCGGGGGAAGGGATTTACAATTCCTAAATATGGTAATCTCAGAAAGATATACAAAGAATAAATGTTAAAATAAATAAAGGCAGTCATTTAAGGCTAGCCGCTAGAATTATTTTAGCCACTGACCTTGATGCCTTCGTCTAGTCTAATTTCAGTTATGTACACAGTTTTTTTTTATTTTTATTTTTTATTTCATGCATATATATGCATCAGAATATGACTTCAATTAGAACCAAAATCCTCATTCCAACGCTCAAGCTCTTCCCACTTACTTTTGTTTAAGCTTGGCCTAATGGTAGCCATTGCCTTCTTAAAATCCTCGTACCTCAGTCCTCTTACCTGGTAAAACTTAAAATAGTTAACTTTTAACAATAAAAGAAAGGCTTTCATTTACAAGATTATACTAATCCTATCCAAAGACATAGTAATTTCAATTTTCAAATAGCATACCTGATTAGCCTTAACAGTAAGAATGTCAGCACCCAGCTCTCTAATGGGCATCATTGCGGCTTCTTCACACAAGGCTTGTAGATCACTGCCAGAATATCCTGCAAACCAACAATATCGAGTATATCGTCATATTTAAAAAGGAAAAAAAAGAATATCTCAACATTCTGGTTTCTTTCTCATCAGGACTCAAACTTGTAACAAGCAAAATGTGTATTTTAGCTACAAATATTACCTTCGGTCTCCTTTACAAGCCTCTCTAGATCTCTACCTGCAACATAAAATTCCGAAGTTTTCAGTTAAAAGCAGAGCAGGGAAACTAATAATAATAACGTTGAGCTTTCTTTTATGAAAGATGTAAATAACAAAAGTTTAAAGCATACAACAGAAATACAAACTCTTACAATTAATAAAAAATGTCTGTTCCCTGTGAAATCAAGTATCTTGTTGGGCAAACAATAGCAAGTAAACTAATTTGTCCAAATTTTGCAATAAGTTCCACACACAACCATAATAAATAAGATTTCACACACAACCAGAATAAATAAAGAAGGTATAAGCCAGCCACAATAAAACCAGAATACTTAGAAGAATAAATAACCAGGAAATACATTCAGTAGCATCACATAGTATACAAATCAAAAGAAGTATAACAAAGCATAAAATATGAGCAAATTGCTTACTAGGTAAGGAGAATGCTTGACCCTTGAGTTTGTGTTTTAGCAGTAGCTTCCGAACATTTTCATCTGGTAAAGGTATGTATATTCTCTTTACCTAGTAAATATTTCACAGCAAACCCAAGAATAGAGTAAGTAGAGAAGCAGCATGTGGTTCAAAGATCATTATAACCACTATCACTATCCATGGCATACTATCATGCATAGATTTCAATGGGCACAAATGGCATGTCTCTTGAAAAATATAATGCAAAGTGTTTTAATGATTCTTTTTTTTATTTGAAATCTATTCTATTTTTCCACTCAACCTTTTAGAATGTTGTAAGAGGAATTGTAACAGAGAACATAAGTCCAGGGGAAGTATACGAATTCCATATTGCCATGCAAAGAAACTCCCTATAAAACAATTGCTAGGAGCCTAAGAAATTTGTCAAGGTACATAGAAGAGAATACTGATTATTAGAATAGAAGTTTATGGTATACCAAATACAGTCATGTTACAATTAACAAAGGTATATATGAAACATAATATTATCAACAAAAGGGTTTCTATTTCATATGACCATTTTAAAACAACTATTCAAGACAATACGATAGAATCACATTATTTATCCATTACTTAAGGTATATCAACCTAACCTATTGCAAGGCATATAAAAGTCATTGGACTAAAAATAAAAAAATATCCCTGTACAATATTTCACACCATCAGCTCAAGAAAAAAAAAATATGTATTCATATATATATATATATATATCAATGAGAATAAAATTAGAAGATCGTTTATATCTAACAGATAAAATATCATTTAAAAATCACATTAGCAACATGACATTCTGGAATTATATTTCATACACTTCCAGTATAGGACATTAAAGAAATTTTTACCAGTCTCCTAAGAACTGCATCATCCAATTCTTGTGGCTTATTTGTCGCACCTATATTAAGAAGGAAAAGGAAATTTATGAGTTTAGGAAGACTAACAGATTTATAGACACATGACCAGGCATTCACTTATCTATATTCAAACTCACATAATATTGCGAAATAAAAAATAAAAAAGATAAAGGAAGCAATTCCACATCTACAATAGCTAAATTAGTCTTGCATCCATCATATTAAGATGCCATGTTTTTAGGAGGACAGAGTACAATGCAAGCCATATAGCAAAGGAGTTAATATTTTTCCTGACATACCACACAAAATGTGAGATACAGCTAATGTAAAAGAGAAAAAGAGAGGTAACTCTAATAATTGTGTAATGGCCTCACGATGTTCCAATAGATGAGATTAAACAGCTATTTCTGGAACAGGCCAAAAGCCCATCTACCAATTATAATTGCACAATACATGTTATTCTGTTAATTACCACTGTAGTGGATCTAAATTCTAGATCATGCTCATTTTTAGAAACAGAATGATCAAGAATCTTCAGATCTAATGCTTACCAATTACAATCACAATATCATCAGGATTGGAGGTCACCCCATCAAACTGGATAAGAAATTCAGATTTTAATCGTCTGCTGGCATCATTCTCATTTGCCAACCTTGTTGACATTATACTATCAATCTGTTATCAGTTAAGAAAGGAAATTACTATTGTTTGAGCGGAGAAAAAAATTGAGATGTAAAGAATACAACCTTTTCTTTCTGCTTTATGAATTCTCCTATTTAACTAGCATGGCTTTGGGAAAATAAAACTAATAGTTAAACACAACAACATAGCATGACTTATTAACTTTACACTATAGCCATCATAAGGGATTAGAATTTGGGACAATCAATGATAATGCTGGTCACCCTGAGACTAAGAGTGCTACAAACCAGGGCAGACTAATGTGAAAAAGAAATAATCTTTGTTTCACTAAAAATTGACACTTTATTTTTTTATATGCAAGGCTATCAAACTCGAGAGTTTGCATAAACTCGTGAGAGTTCTATAAACTCGACTCGTGGACTCAACATGTAGACTCGTAAGCAAGGTTATCAAACTCAAGAGTTTACGTAGACTCGTGAGAGTTTCATAAACTCGACTTGTAAGAGTCCACTTCATATAAAAATAATAATAAAATATCTATAAATAACATAACAATTAAACATTTCAACAATATAATAAAGTAAAATAGTAAATCATAAATTTCACAATACTTAAATAACCAAGTCTAGTAATGCATCACTACTAGATAATAACTTACAAATGTTATAGTAATGGTAGATCATTCCTATCGAGGATTTGATATTATTAGAGAACAAGGGTTTGATGTTATTAAAGGTGAGAATTTTTGTATTTAAGAATAACACACTAAATGAAGGTATGTTGAAAACTAAACAGACAAAAAACAACCAAAAATGACTTACATTTTGGTCTAATTTTTTTAACTTATTGACTCGTTGACTCGGTGGTAAATTCGAGAGTTTATCAAGTTTACTTAGAGTTTATAGAGTTTATTAAAAAAAGAGTTTACTCAAGAGTCAACTCACAAAGAATAAGTAGACTCATAAACTCGTAAGAGTTTGATAACCATGCTCGTAAGGGTCTACTTCATATAAAAATAATAATAAAATATCTATAAATAATATACCAATTAGACATTTCAACAATATAATAAAACAAAATAGTAAATCATAAATTTCACAATACTTAAATAACCAAATCTAGTAATGCATCACTACTAGATAATAACTTGCAGATGTTATAGTAGTGGTAGATCATTTCTATTAAGGGTTTGATATTATTAGAGAACAAGGGGTTTGATGTTATTAAATGTGACATTTTTTTTATTTGGAAACAACATACTAAAGAAAGGTATGTTAAACACTAAACAGACAGAAAATAACCCAAAATTACTTACATTTTGGTCTAATTTTTTTAACTTGGTGGTAAACTCGAGAGTCTACCTAGTTTACTTTATAGTTTATAGAATCTACCCAGAGTCTACTAAAAAGAGAGTTTACTTATGAGTCAACTCACAGAGGGTAAGTGGATTCGTAAACTTGTAAGAGTTAACGAGTTAACTCAAGAGTTTCATAACCATGCTTATATGAGTTATATGCATCATCAATCTTAATAAATATTTCAAGTCATTAACTAATTCAGTTAGAAGATAAAATTACTAGATACAACTTTTATCAAAAGGGATCCTTAGCCACATCATTTTAAAAAAAAGCGCTCTACGCTCTTTAAGAATAGTAGTTCAATGAAATTTGTTAGAAATAAAGTAAATAGGGTGTGTGGATATATTATTATTATTATTATTATTTAATCAAGATAATTAGGTTTGGATTACTGTAATCTTTGTATTTATGACATGACACTTATTGTATATAATAGCCTCCATTGTTTAATTGACACACAGAATTCATCACATGTTTCTTGCTTTCTTTCTCTCAACAATTAATGTTGTGCTCTGAACCAAGTTTCAAGCAAAAATAGTTGAAATGCAGAGTACATTTATTTGGACATTTTCAAAACTTCAAATAGTTATCAAACAAAGCTCTGGGAGAATTGATTCTGAAGTGGTTCATTGCTTCTAAAGCAAGCTAAAAAAATATTCCCTATTCCCTAAACATATTCTTCTATGATGTCTTTCTAGTCATGTTTAGTAGGGGGAGAACAATTTCTTTATCTATACACATGAGAAATACCTCATCAATGAAAATTACAGATGGCTGTCTGGATATAGCTACCATGAATAGTGTCCGGACAAGCTTTTCACCTTCACCCACCTATTGAGCACAAGTTAATCATGGAGAAACTTCTGAAGTCATAACCATTCCTTAAACATATTAACATAAGAAATAAATGAGTTAAACAAGGATACTACTAGAATATCTGAAAAATTATCCAATAATATCTTGATTTTATTTTGGAATAATTCAGAATATCTAGGATTAGGACTACCTGTTGGGGATTAGCTTCCATATTTTCTAATATTTCATGATTTGTAATTATACCTAGCATTAGTTTAAATAAGGATTTTGTAACACATAAAGCATCATATCAAATCAAGTAAAACGTCAAATCTCCATGTATTAAGTTTCTTTTATTTCCTTTTCCTCCTTCTATAACTAAGACCTTATAATTCCAACTGATACACAAATAGAGACATACCCATTTTGATGTCAAGGAAGCTGCTGTGACATTAAAAAATGTTGCTTGTGATTCTGAAGCCACTGCTTTGGCAAGCATTGTTTTTCCATTACCAGGGGGACCAAAGAGAAGCAAACCTAGAACAAATGTTCAGCAATGTCAATATTTGGCATTTTCATTCTACAATTTTCACCATGATCCAATATAAAACCAAATGAAATGAGGTCCTATGGCATTACCTCTGGCTGGCCTTCGAAGACCCGTAAACAAGTCTCTTCTCTTAGTTGGCAAAATAACCATCTCCATTAAAGCTTGCTTTGCCTTTTCAAGCCCAGCTGCATTTCCACACTAATAATCAAAGAAATGATAATATACAAAACAAAGAAGCGAACATGCATAGATTCTTACCAACATCTTCCCATCTAACAGAAGGACTTCTATCTACTATGGCAGTGTTAATCATTTCAACTAGTTTGTCATCATAATTTACACCAGACCCTTGACTAGATTTTGGGCTTCCAACTTTATTCACCTGACCTGTTCTTTGAGGGGGCTTTTGTAACACATTTTTTCTAGTACTTGATGGCTTAATCGGAACTGCCACAGTTTGGGCAAGTTTTGAGGTGCTCTGCAAACATTTTTGAGGAAAAAGAAAAGAAACATTAAAGGTTTATCTAATCATAAAATTAGTACCCTATGACAAATATGAAGTAAGAACACTCGATGATTGTAATTTAACAGGGTTGCTGAAAAGTCCAAAGGCTCTGAACTCTGAACATTGGCCAACATAATTACTTCTTAAAAATACAACTATAACTGCCTACATGGAAGTAATCCGAATCCCCTCATTTATGATACAAAACACTGCCTCCATTCCATATCTATTGATGTTTAAGGTTAACACAGATTAAGAAGCACTTAATATATGTAAAAAATAATAGTTAGATTTGAATTAAAATACCTTATTTAATAGCTCATTACTGGTTATAAATTACTATTGTAAGTCAGTAACAATTGTTAAATAGGATATATAAGTGAAAATCAATAAATTAATCAGACCTTTTTTTTCTTAACACAACTGCATACTCAGGCTCAGAGCTCAAACTCAAGACAACCGTTTACACTGAAACAAACCCATGTCAGTTGATACACAGTCTCGGTAGTTTAATTAACGAGACTTTGATGTACAACATCAATAATCAATAATTATGAAGAAAAAAAAGTCTAAAACATCATGGAACAGAGGTAACAGTTTTAACAGTTAATGTGTTCCTTACAATGACACTTAGCAATCTCAACCTCAAATTTCAGAACAACAAAGCAAAAACTAACTCTGCAAACAACACATTCTGCTTTGAAAATCTAAACACCAACTACATTCATACCTGATTAGCAGATGAGCTACCAGCTCGTCTAGCGAGAGTCTGCAATCTCTCAGAAACCTGACTCTGCCATTTGGATATCTTCTCTCGATAAGATTGCACCTTCTGCTGTTCACTGCCACAGATTCCATCAACAAAAAAACATTCATATTATTAGAACTCATTCAGAAACCCTACTTTTGCATCGAAGAAACAATTAATTGGCGTGAAATTGTGAGTGCCTGGAAGTGATGTAGGACGGAACGGGAGTTGAATTAGCTTCGAGGAGGATCGAGTGCGCGTTACGGTAGTGGAGAAGCGCATCGTCGATCAAGCCCCATTCCTCAGCCCTAACGCCCTTCGCGATCTCCTGCGTCGCCAAATCGAAGTAGCCTTTGAGCTTGTAGGCAACGCGCTCGTTCGAAACCGAAGGAGGAAGAGGAGGAGGAGGAGGAGAAGCTTCCATTCGATTCGTTGAGGAAGAAGAAGAAGAAGGAGAATTGGTGTCGTGATAATTGTTGTTATCGGGTATGAAGATGGAGTTGAAGGAATCAACGATACCCTGCAGGAAACTCATTCCTCAGTCGCAAACGCGATTCTGTGTTTTTCATCACTCGCAAAAGCCAATTTGGGTTTGCGTGCGTTTAACTTATTATTGTATATTTAGATTTGATTTTTGTTTTTACTTTTTAATGAATGTGTTGTTCGATTTGATTGATTTTTGGTAAATAAAAGTGTATTGGGTAAGCTTGTTTGGCTCAAAGCCTCAAGCAGTCACACGACAATGACGTGCTTCGGTAAGCAAAGGAATAACTGAATATTTAATTTTTTTATTTATGACAATAATATTAATCTCATAATTGATTAAAAAAAATAAGTTTGTAAGAATCTATCAGAAAGTTAAAATTTCTAATTATGATAATTAAAAAAATTGTAATAACATGTGTTAAATATTTAAATGATTCTGTATGTCTTTAAATTATATATTTAGTTGATTGATTACAGTAAAATTTGTCACGAATGTAACTGGTTTTGTATAAGTTATCAAATATATACTTAATTGGTTGTAGTAAAGTTTTTAAAATATTTAACTGATTAAGTAAATGCTATTGATTAATCAAATAGATGTATCAGACAGGATTTCACTTGTAAAAAATACATAATACACTTGAAAACGCCACTATCATCATGCAGTATTAGTATCAATTCAATGCTACATAAAAAAACCTCTTTTTACAACAGACTCACAGACTAACTAGTTTTTTCATCCTTATATCATCATGGTAAGTTAAAAATCATCATGTTAAGAAGCGAAAGTAATCATGATTTTCTCCTTTAACAATAAATGTGACCCTTCGAGTGTATTGAAATAAGCAAATTAATTACAAGAGCTTACTACTGTCATATAAACTTTTCATAGCATTTACCTCAAAACTTGTCTAAAACTAGGTTAAAAAAAACTTGCGAAGAAATATAAGTCCCTTTCTTAAAATCACGTTCCCTTCATAAGCTTAATTAAATTCTTGCTGTAGTACACAACGAGCTAAGCTATACAAGCTCTTCCAAATAACCTTACAGATTCTTTGAATTAGCTAATGGAATATGAAATGGGATTGGAGAGAAACAAACTAATCTACACGCAAAAATCAACTTAGTGTTCTCCAAATAAAAATTAAGCAGTTAATATGTACAGTAAATACAGATTCGGCGGATCAATGCTACAAAAGAACACTAGTGGTTCAACTTGATAACACGAGATATCCTTTCAAAGAAGATGGGGCACATGCTAGGGCTGAACATGATGTCCTCCTTCATCCATTCCGGTGCCACTCTTTCAAATGTGCCTAGAGATATAACATGGTACAGCAGCTCTGCTTCCTCCTCTCCTGGTGATTTGCCAATCCACGATAAACTGAAGGAGTAACCTACCAAGGTTGCAATAAAAGAAACATGTTAACCAAGCAGTTACATGTATGCAAAATGTTAAATCACTAGAATTTTAGTTAAAACTTAGAACCAAGATCAGCTTTGTCAAAGAAATACCCACGAATGAAACAAAAGGTCTTGCTGAACCGAGAATAAAATAACTTTGAACTAAAACTTGAAGATCATCAAGTGTCCAAAAACTAACACTTGTTCCCCCCACCCCCAAAAAAAACGAAGAAATCCTAGATATTCTGAAAAGAAATTGTGAGAAGACAGGAATACGAGGAAAACGAAAATTTCACTGGCAACTGTGTGTCATGTTTGTGTCTCAGACTGAGGTAGTACAGATAATGAGCAGAGTATCTCCACCCCTTCCCTGTTTTTATGCTCATTGCAGAATTAGGATCTGTGTGTCCTGATTCAATGCTCTACTTTTTTTTTAAGAAAAAAACCCAGTAACCCTCCCAATTTTTACCTTTATATAGGTAGGGGTAATTTTGTATTTGTATGCAATTTATTTATTTATTTTTATCAGCAAAGGTAAGATTATATTATATACTAATAATAATAGCAGTACAAAGGGTACTGTTGTATATACAAACCAGCACCAAAAAATGCAGAACTATGGTGTCCTAATACAAGCTATACAGCAAGAATTAAGTAACCATAGATCTGACTGTAAGCTTGGCACTTAACTACACAGTATCTATATGCTAATCCCCCTGATATAACTGGACCAATGCTGGAATGGGATGTCAAATCCTTTTTCCAAGTTTTTTAGCCATGTCCCGCAGAAATATAGAGCATCCTCCGTCAATAATTTATCGTCAAAGCTGTCGTTTGAAAAAACAATCCTCTATTTCTATGGTGCCAGATACACCATGTTAGGGAGATCCACCAAGTCTGCCATCTCTGTAACCTAATATCAGAAAAGTTGCAGTAGGAATGTTGGAGGAAATGATGTCTTGGAATTCGCAGGAATACTCCCACCATGTTTATCCAAGACACCGATTCCCATCAAAGCGGCATGATTTAAGCACACCTGAAGAATAAATGTGCTGCATCCTCTTCATTATCTCTGCAGAATGGGCATATGGCATCATTAATTTCCACGTTCCTCCTTTTAAAATTGATCATTGTTGACAGTTTGTCCTGGATTAATCTCCAAGCAAAGAAAGAGGCTTTACTTGGGATTTTGAGTTTCCATAATTCAGTAAAGACTCCATCCTGATTCTCATCTGTCGAATCCCTGTCAAGCAACATGTACACATTCCCTATTGTATATGTCCCACTTAAATCTCATTTCCAGACCCAATTGTTTTGTCGCTAAGTTTGTACAAGGAGACCTTCTATTACCTCCATAAACTTAGAAGTCATGTCTATTTCACCTTTGAAAAGGAATCTCCTCCACTGCAATTTCCATTCCCAATCTACATCTGAAATCATCCCCATCTACTAGATATATTGGTACTGCTGTTGAGAAATGTGGTAAAGTCTAGGGTACTTCTCCATCAACGGTATACCATCTTCCTTCCATCATCCTCCCAAAACATCACCTTTGATCCACACCCAACATTCCATTTTGTCCCACTTTTAAACCAGCTCCCCTCCTCAGTCGAATGACAAATGAAACTATGGTCCTGCCACCATAAAGATTATATGTTGTTCCTTCTTGCCTCATCCAAGTTCCTCCATCCTCCATATTGAGTCCAAAACTTGAGCCCACAGTTCTCCTAGGTGGTGAAACAAATTCCGATGCCATTTTTCGAGAAGAGCAAAATTGAATTTCACCAGATCCCTAATTCTCATACCCCCTTTTTTCCTTTGGTAGACAATAGATTGAACCCCAATTCACCCATGCAATCTTCTTCTGCTTTGTGTCTCCTCCCCACAAAAACCACTACTACAACCTCACCAACCTATCCACCACTTTCTTTGGAACCCTGAAAAAAGAAAAGAAATAAATAGGGATCGAGTTCAGGACTGACTTTATCAAAGTCACCTTACCCCCAAAAAAAAGATACTTTTGTTTCCATTTTGACAATTTTCTCTCACATGTCTTAACAATAGAATCCCAAGTCGCACTACGTCTTGGGTTTGTCCCAATAGGGATGCCCAAGTAAGGAAAAGATAAAAACAACAATCTGCAATTTAAATAACTTGCAGCACTATTCATCCATTGCTAAAACATCCCAATCACCCCAAAACTACTTTTTGCAAAGTTAATCTTTAACCCTGATACCAACTCAAAATTCATCAATATCACCTTGATTGCTCTTACATTTTCCATCGTTGTTGCCTCGAAGAAAATTGTATCATCTGCAAACTGTAATATACTTATTTTCACATTATTTCTTCTAACTGAGAAACCTTCAAGCAGATTTTTCTCCTATGCTTCTTTCATCAAACCAGATAACCCCTCTGCAACAATATGGAACAAAAGTGGGGCTAGTGGATCCCGTTGTCTGAGTCCTCTTTAAGGAGTGAACTCAGCTATGAGGCTCCCATTAACCAATATGGAAATAAAAGCTGATTTGAGAAAACCATGAATTCATGCAAATCTATTTAGAACAGAAACCCATCCTCCTCAACATGTACAACAAAAAGTCCCAACTTACTGAGTCATATGCTTATTCGTAATCAACTTTGAACACTAGGCAGCTCTTGTTACATCTTTTTGTTTCCTCAACCGCTTCATTAGCAATAACTACATAGTGCAACATATGTCTACCCTCTATGAAAGCAATTTGTCGCTCATCTATAATGATTGGCATCACCTTCTTCAGCCTTCTTGATATAGCAGTTTAGCCACAATTTTATACATGCAACCTATTAATGAGATAGGTCTATATTCATTGAGATTATGGGGATCATGAACCTTAGGGATCAATGCTAGGAATGAAGCATTGCTTCCATTCAAAAATACTCTATTAACATAGAATTCATCCAAAAAATGGAGCAAGTCAGGTTTGATAAAGTCCCAAAATTCCTTGATAAACTTAAAATTTAGCCCATCCGGTCCATGGCTCTTCTCATTGCCACATTCCCACAATGCAACCTTGACTTCTTTCTCATCAAAGCGCTCCACCAATAACTCATTTTGCTGCTAGCCAATAGACTGAAATCTGAACCCATGTAATTTGGGTCTCCCACTCAATCTCCTCAAATCTCTTCTTAAAGAATTATTGAATTTCCTCTTTGACCCTGCTAGGTTCATCAATCCAACACCCATCAGCAAACACTCCTCTCAACATATTGTGTCTGTGGTTACAATTTACTATCAGATGGAAGAAGCGAGAATTGCAATCCCCTTCCTTGATCCATTTACTCCTTGCCTTTTGCCTTAAAATGGATTTATGAGAATGAGTTGTAGCCCACAAATCCTCCTACAATTGCTTTAGCAGCTTCTTGATCATTCCATTGTCTTTCATCCCCTTCATTTTCCAGCTTGTTCAACTCCAGCTCAATTCTTCTTAGCTTATGCTGAGTATCACCAAACCGAGTCTGGTTCCAAGCTTTTAACCTCTGCTTTACTCCCTTAATCTTTTCCTTTAACACAAAGCCCCCCCAACCCCCTATAGAGTTCGCTGTCCAACACTCACGAACAACATTCCTGAAAGATTTGTCTTGAAATTAACAGTCTAGAACCCGAAAAGACTTCAGGCCCTAATCAACAATTGAAGATCTCAACAGAATTGGACAATGATCTGAGAAATTCTGCTCCATTATAAACTAAGTACTTCCTTGCCATTTAGTAAACCATTCAGCAGATACAAGAGTTCTATCCAATCTACTTTTAGCTGTCCCATTTGGTCTATACCAGGTGAATTTTCTTCCCACACAAGGCACATCCTCAACCTCTAAGTCTGCAATCCATTCATTGAATTCCTTCATAATCCTCTCATCTTGCCCCCTTTGACAAATGCCTACTCTTTCTGATGTTCTTTTGATGTTATTAAAGTCACCTAATATACACCATAGGCCTCCCAAGTTTGCATTTCTCAATTGTCTAATTTGTTTCCACAAGTTTCTCTTCATAACCAAATCACATGGTGAGTAGATGTTCAGTATAGTCGCTTTCGCACCATCAGCAACCCAAATTCCTTCCAAATAAATGAAACCACGGCCACTGAACTTCTTCTCCAGTTTGAAGGTTTGTTCACTCCAAAGGCATAGTATTCCTCATGCACTATTACATGTTGGCTGCAATTCCCAGTTGACATCCCAATCACCCCACAAAGCTTGGCATACAGCCTTATCTAATTGTTCCTTCTTAGTCTCTTGTAGGCATAACATATCAATTCATTCTTTTTTTTACTAATTTCCTTATTGAGGCCCACTTTACCCCCCTCCCCAACCCCCTTATATTGTAAGCTAGGATCTTCATTAGTCACCCTCCCTATTTCCCAACCTTCGAGCCTCTTCCTTATCTCTTTCTTCCATACTAATCATCTTAGAGACCATTGAACCCTCTTGTTTACTGCAAATTACTCCCAAATTCTTTGCCATGACCCAATTCATTGTTGCTTCTTTTACCTGGTAACAGGTTGTAGGACTTGGAACTAATGTTGAAGCCCCTATTGCATGTTGTTCACTGTTTTGTTCCTCCCATCCAACAACTTCCTTCAACCCACTACCCCTCATCACTAATGGAGAAGTTTCGTGTTTACCTGAGTCATTGCTGGGCTTCTTTCCTTCCTTGTTTGTTTGTGTTATTTGTCCAACTTTGGGCCCATCTGTTTTGTTATGACCCAGTTGCTTTTTGCACCATTTATTTCTTGAGTAAACCTTCCAACTAAGGGCTGGCCCATTTAATTTAGAGCCCAGACAATTATTTTTCCCTTCTTTTGTTTCAGCAAAGCCCAATAAAGGGCTGTCACCTTCCTCATCTTCTAGATAGTCATGTGACCCCCTCCCCTTTAATTCAAAATTTTCTGTCAAAAGTGGGCCCCTTTCATACTCATTGTTTCCATTCTTGTTACTGCTGTCATTCTTCTCTTCCAAGACCACAACAATATTTCCCCTTTTCCGCCATAGTCCTTGCTGCCATTTCCTCCTAACAACGGCCTCTTTTCTCCTTCATGACCTTACCACCACACTATTGTCGCTGGGTAGGTCTGTGATTTCCACTAAAAGCTTTCCCATCCATTTCCCCTTGTTCTCGACTTTCATCTCTAGACCGAATTTGATTTGGTCCTTGTGTTAGTAACTCAAGGTTATTACCTTTAGGTCCTAACGCGAGACATTGCCCACCGGACAATTGCAACTCTCGACCAGTTTCGTTCTGCTGACCTCCTACATCTGCTTGCCTAGCTGTCGCTGGAAACTCGCCTTCCGACGACACATAATCAGCCAATAATGGAAGCCTCATTTTGCTCTCATCGAAGATTATCTCATCCAAAGACCCTATCAGGCTCCCCGTAAGGCATTTACACCTACAGGGGTTATAACATGTCTCCTCTTCCATATGAACCAAATAATCGTCCCTATTAATTGACACTGTTATATCGTGGTTAATTGTAAGGTGTCATGGGGTTTTAATGAGCACCCGTGCCTTATCTAGACGTTGAAGATCTTCAACGCCATCGTCGACCTCCACCTCTTCCCTTACCCCCGATGCAATCTTCTTAATGTTCTCCAAGTCCCATGCGTGTAGTGGGATTCCCCAACACAGAATCCAGACCAACCTGTATCCAGTCCTCAGGCTTGGACTCTACTTCTCTAGGGTATGGAACATCGACATTCCATTCTCAACTTCTTCCCTGCAAATTTCTTCTGCTCTAGTATCAGTGAGACCCAACAATAGCACCATGTCATCTCCAAGGTACTTTGTCTTAATATCTTCGCCTTCATCCCACATGAATTCATCTTCTATTCTATCAAACGCCACCAAGTTCCTCAGACTCCCTACCCAGACGTTGCTGAACCATGTCCTCTTCTCCATGGGTATACTCAGCTAAATTAACAAGTGAAGATTTGTTTTCACTAGATGCGTGTACCTCGTATCCACCTCTTCCCCATAATTTTGTTGCCTGTCGCCACTACTCTCGCATACAAGATGGGTGTTGTCATTCGATGGGGGTGTTGTTTTAGTGGTCCTGCATTCATGGAAGTGTATTTTGTTACCTTTCTACCTTGGTCTTTATCGCCCTCAACTATCTTGTCCTTGACCAGCCCCTTTTTGTACTGCTCCTCAATATTGGATTTTCCAGTCATCTTCCTCTCCCTTCCATGTTTCAGGAGGTTGGCATGTAATTTCAGACCACTAATAATCAAGTTGTACAGTTGTTCAAGCGTTCCCACATCACCCACTCCTTTGAACCGCACAAAGCCATATTTCCGGCCACTCCTATATGTTAGGTTATTTGGTGTGCTTACACACTCGTTAGGATAAGAGCTAATTATGCCCATTTTCTCCTTTTATCTTGCCTTCTTGTCCAATCCATGCTTATCATATCTTGAGTCTTGACCAACAAACTAGCCATCAGAACTCCAAAACTATATCCAGATTGAAACAATCTAGCCAACAACAACAACAACGCCTTATCCCACTAGGTGGGGTCGGCTACATGGATCAACTTCCGCCATAATGTTCTATCAAGTACCATACTTCTATCCAAACCATTAATTATTTATATTCCAAAAAATTATTAACTAAAACAAGTTATAAAAAGATTAAGAAATAATAAGACAAAGAAATCAGTTACAATCCAAAATTATGAATTACCGCTTGATTGATGCAGAGCAGACATGCATATTCGTCCTGTTTGATAGTCAGTGGATAATTTCATGCCCAGTGCATACTCAAAAAGAACTTGAATAAGCCCGTTACCATGACCACTTTCATGTAAATCAATGCCTGTAAAACACAATGAAGTATATATAAAATATACCAAAACCCTAACCAAACAATTCACATATAAAGCATGAATAACAATTGCTAACACCAACCAGATTGATCATTAGCCTTGGTACAGCACTCCAGCAGCTTTTTCACAACAAAATGTCAGCATATTAAGGTCATTATATTTTCCACCCAAATAAATTAAACAGAATGCATATGCATGTGTGTGTGTGTGTGTTTGCATATTCATATAATTAAACGCATACTTGTATATTCCCTTTTTAGGGTTTTAAATACTCACCTTATCAGAAGCACTCTCCTTGCAAGCATTTTGTGTTGATTCTCTCTCCACAGAATTACCTTCATTTTCAAAAGATGGAATTGTTTCTTTCTCCAAAGCAATCTGCCTTGTACGTTTTCTTGTCATTCTTATAGATGAGCTGTTGGAGTTTGCCTTAAACTGATCATCTACGGTCTTGATCTTGCTGTTATTATATAAATCATGACATGTTCTTTCCTGGTGAAGCTTTAGCAATTTCTCAACTTCTTCAGAAAGAGTTTCATCTGCCAAAAGTTCACACCCAAATCATCAATAGAGAAGAAGAATAAATGAAATTGAGATACATCTAGTGATAGGCATTGAAATGCTGTGGTGAACTTACATTCACAAAAGATGCAATGAAACATAGTCAAACTTAAACATTGAATATAGATTCCCACCAAAGTTCTGAAGAAAAAGATTAACTATGTAGCTATCCAAAAAAATAAATCACCTACATACATGCAGAAATTCTTTTATTTAAGCAACTTATTATAATGTTTTGGTTGAACTCCAAACATCCCAAACCTTCTAATTATTTAATATCCTGTAAGAAGTATTATTTTCAAAAATTACTTTGTTATCATTCTCCATGTGAATCAGGAACTAAAATAAAAACTATGTAAACATCCGCACTACCTACAATTATTTAACAAGCATTTAACTTTAATTTCAAGAACCACAAAAACAATCGAGAGCCTCACTTTTCTCTTTTTCCTCCATAAAAAGCTTCTGATAATCCGCAACCTCTTTCTCTTTGGCAGCCCTGAAATTTAAAGTAACACATTTGGGTAAAAAAACAAAATAAACCATTCCTTAAAAACCCCCAACAGAAAAATAACTAAAAAAGAAAAGGCTAAACATATAATTCCGTCCCTGTACTGCGGATTCTAAATTTGGTTCCTACGGATAAAAACTTATTAAATCAGTCTCTACCTGCTATCAATTTGGTTTCTATTACCATTAACTCTCTTACACATTCTTGATTTGGTCTCTATACATGTAGCACATTCTTAATTCGGTCCATATAAGTGTAGACCAAATTAAGAATATATAAGCAGCTTAACTATCAAAGTATGACAACAGGGATCAAACCGGTAATGTTTGCACATATGGGGGCCAATTTAATAAATTGTTAAGCGTAAGGACCAAATTGAGAATCCTTGACATGAACAGGGGCTAAATTATATGTTTAAACCAAAAAGAGAGAGAGAGAGAGAGAGAGAGAGAGAGAGAGAGAGAGAGAGAGAGAGAGAGGCTGCATTGTTGAAAACGTGCCTAAGTGAAGCCAATTCAGTTCTCAACTCATTGACTTGTTCAAGAAGTCCTTCCTTTTCGCTCTTCAAGTGCTCTATCAACTCTTCCGCAGCTGCAACACTCAAAGGGTTCGAAATTCAGAACACGTTCGTTCGTCGTTCTTCCGAGAATTCACGCGGAAAGGAATGGAAAGAAACGTACCCGTCAAGTAATTCACGAATTTAACTTCTTGTTCTTTGTTTATGTGATCCAAATCGGAGAGTTTTTTAGACTGAAACGACAAAGAAAACAAAGAATCAATGACAAAGCCTAATAACCTGTGTTGGTTATCGATGAAGCATCAACTAAAGAACAAACCTTGAGTTTGGTGTACTTGTCGTAGAGCTTCGAATACAGAATCTCCATCGCAGATACGTGATTTTCACTGCACTGTTTTAGGAATGGCGCACAAATTCAAAATTAGGGCTCGACAAAGTGATTTACTTGGAACGACGTACGCACCCGTCTTTCACTATTTCCTCCTTTTCCTTCTAATTAGCTTGACCCACTCACTTATATCTAGGTATTCATGAACGGATGCAATTGAAATATATATATATATATATATATATATATATATATATATATTACCAAAAAATGAATACAACTAAAACCAAATAGATAAAAAAAAAAATGTTATTAAATCGGATTTTGGAATTAATTGTCGAAACCGATCCAACCTTATCTATATCAAACCTTACATATGATACATATTTGACAATATCACTCATGTTTTATATTTTTATTTCTTATAGTTATATAATGATATATAAATAAAATATTTAATATTTTAAATTATTTATTATATTATGTCTTATTGTTATTTAATATATTTTTTTAAATAAAAGTATAATTAAAATTGAAAATCGTATCAATCTAAATCACTTTAAATTTGATTGTATCATATTAATGTTTTGGTAAAATTGAACTTTTGGTCCCTCAGTTTATCTTCAATTTCGAATTTAGTTCCCCTATAATTTAATTCTCAAATTTGGTCCTCCAATTTTATAAATCCCTGCAAAATTGGTCCAGGAAGCCCGATTTGGACGTTGACCGTTAACCTCAGACATTGACTGTCACATGTCAATGCCACGTGTCAATGTCTAAGTGGTTTCCTGTAAAAGCTTCATTTTTTTAGGTAAAGTTGTACTTTTGGTCCCCCAGTTTTACTCCAATTTCGATTTTGGTCCCCTTATAATTTAATTCGCACATTTGGTCCACAGTTTTATAAATCCCTTTATAAATTCAGCCAAATTTCATTATTGGAGAAATTGTATTTCAAATTTCAAACAAAAATACCATTGTCATGCATAGACCACTTAAGCAGTCGTATACACATAATACCGCATAGGGAGCCAAAAAAAGAAAAAAATAGGGGGTTATTACAAAACCTGTTAAAGTAAGAGTTCTGAAAATTTCTAACACAGGTTGAGATTCATGCGCCACTTTCCCAAGTTGAACAACCCCGAAAGTGGGAGAGAGACAAAGAGTGATTTTCTCTGGATTCCAAGTGAGTAAAAAACTTGCGATGAAAAAGAAGTGCGAGATTTATCAAGACCTACCATGTCTCTAGCACCAATAGCTAAATCATTCAAAAGACCAATTTTGTAGGAACAATTTTATAAAAGATTTATAAAAATGGGAGACTAAATGTGTGAATTAAACTATAAAAGGACCAAAATCGAAATTGGAGTAAAACTGAGGAATCAAAAGTGTAATTTTACCTACAAAAAATGAAGCTCTTACAAGGAACCACTCAGACGTTGACATGTGTCATTGACACGTGGCCGTCAACGTCTGAGATTAACGGTCAACGTCCAAATCGGACTTCCAAGACCAATTTTGTAGGGATTTATAAAACTGGGGGACCAAATTTGTGAATTAAATTATAAGGGGACCAAATCCGAAATTGGAGATAAAGTGGGAAACCAATTTTACAATTTTACCTAATGTTTTAAACAAAATGAGTTAGATGATGTTAAAAAGACTGAAATGATTGGATTGAATGATTTTTTATTCAAAATAAATCTGATTAAATTCAATTTTCAAACATCCCTATCAAGAAGAAGAGAGGGGGAATTGAGGTGATGGTTCCCAAAGTTTTCTAAAATATGTTAATATTACTATAAAAATATTGTGGTCCTTATTTATAAAAAAAATATATTGAAAAATGATACATTAATTTATTGTGTTAGTTGACATTAACAAGAGAAAAAAGAAGATGAAAAAATATATATAAGTAACTTGATCCTAGAACAAAGAACTAAAGAGAAATGATAAGTTTTAGTGGATTATTTATGATGTTGAGATATAATTATTCAAAATTATTTTATCTGTCTAATTTATTTTTTTTCTTATATATTATCTCTATTTGATTATATATGAAACAAATAACTAATTTATCAAAATTAATAAAAATAATTAAGTCATTTAATTTTAATTAATATTTTCATAGAATTAAAGGTTTAAGTAGTGAATGTATTTAATATCATTAGTTTTAATTTAAGGAATATTTTTTCATTAATGAGTGTGACTTAAATTGTTAATAAATCAATTAATGAATCTATTAGTGAAATGCTTGAGTATTTCATTAATAAACTTCATAATAAGTTAATGGTAATATATATAATTAACACCTTTTATTGTAAAAATTAAAAAAAAAATATTTGAAAAAGAATCTGTTTCTATAATTAGAACAAGAAAAATGTATCATCATTTCTTATATAAAAATCAAAGATAGTATTATTTGTGTAATGATATAGTTATATTTATTTTTATCTATAAAAATATTAGATACATGTATAATATTAAAGTTTTTTTATATTTTATGTATTTAAAAATTTAAAATTTATTTACTAAATCATTTTTTTTTCTTGATCCCCCTCAAGTTCAATTTCTTGCTTCGTCCCTACCCTTACAAGTTACAACTACATGCTTGAATTATTACTCGGGTGAAAAGTGTTAATTGTTAACATATATTATCTAACACACTAGTTTTAATATACTCTCTTGTTTATTAAAAATTATAAAATCATGATAGAATCTTTAAATAAAATATGAAGCCACTAAATTTTATAATTTACAAGAAATTCAACAAATAAAAATAATGTTTAAAGAATGTGTAGCACCTTTTTTTATTGGGATTCTATGTTCACAAGTAGGAAACTTTTATTCTCATGCCCACCCAGTATGTTAAGTTCACATCCAAACTTTTTGGTTTTTCTTCCTCTTCTTCTTCTTATTTTTTTTGAAAAAGAAGACTATGTCTTAATAATTTTATATTATTAATTCGTTATCCAATCATAAATTACAATAAATTTATTGAATTTTATAATTATTATCTTAAATGTCATACTAATAATTGGTTATGATTTGATGACAATACAAGACTATTTTACAATTATTATTTTATATTGTTAGAACATAATCATTACATTGTCTTAATTATCAAAGTTATTAATAAAAACATATTTTCATTTTATTGGAAGGTGTAAATTCAAATAATCCTTCGACTTAAATAACAATATGGCTCCTATAAAATAAGATTTTTTTATATACATTTTAGTATTTTTCATTTTTTAAATTTAGTTCTTATAAAATTCTTTTTTGATTTTAGTTCTCATTATTAATGAATTTTGTTAAGTGTTAACAATGGTGATAACATCATTATGATGTTATCATTGTGTCATGTCAGCAAATGATGACATCATAAAAATATGCTATCAACAAATGATGATGTCATCCAAAATATTAGTCATTATGATGATATTATCAATGATTAAAATAAAAAAATTGCATAATTTTGAAGACTAAAATAAAAAGTAACTTTTTAAGGGACTAAGAACAAAAAATGACATATTTACAATGATTAAAAATAAAAATAATATTTAGAACAAAAAGTGATATTCACAAAAATATATTTAAGCATTGAGCTAAATTTGATTGAAAAACAAAGATAAACAACTTTAAAAAAATAAATTTAATTGGAAACCTTGATTACGTCATTTTTGTACTATTGATACCGTATAACCGACATTAGTCATTTTCATATGATAACTATCTACTATTTACTTTTTTCCAAAGAACACGATATTATGACAATTTGGCTTGAAAAACTACTTCTAAATGCATCCCATGTTAGGCTCTATTTCTTACTTGGCTTCTAGATTAATTTTAGTTGTAAGCCACCTTAAGCCTATCTATGTTGGACCCTAATCAATCCTTAAATCATTTATCCATACAATTATCAAAATGTGTTTTGCCTTCGATTTTAAAACTAAGACGACTTTATCAACCATTAGTAATCAATTGTTGGCAAATAATTATCAAATTCTAGTTTTTAAATATTGGTCATCTATTGCAAGCTATAATTAACTGTTAGTTTAATGCATTTTGCTTTAGTTTTTATACTTTTTTTAGTCCCTAAAAATATGTTTTTTTTAGTCCTTGGTGATGTCATCATATTACATGAATCTTTAGAGTTTCAACTTTCTATAGAGTCTAACAATTGAGATGTTTGTGAAATAATGTTTAGATTAAATTGACTTGGAGAGGTTGAAACTCTAAAACAAAATCTCTTATAATTGATTTAGTTATGCTTACGATCACTCTGTAAGCACTAATCCACTGTTTACACATCTAATTAAGTGTTTGTAATTAATTTTTCATAATGTTAATTAGAAGAAAGAACTCAATTGAAATTAAAATTTTGGTAAAAGTATGAGATCTACAAAATGATTAAACCTTTATTCTTTAAACAATTGATATAAAAATATGTTAAATTGAAATCATGATTAATGATAAATATAAAAGAATAAGGTTAATTGTGGGATTAATTTAAAAAATTAAATTAAATTTACAGTTCAGGGGAAAACATAACTATATTAGTTAAAATAAAAATAATAATAAATCATTATAAAGAAGTATGCAAATTATAAAATGCTAAATATAACAATAAATGTTTGAGTTACTTAAATGGAAGTCCTCTCTAACAATCCGTCTTTTTCATATATTGTTCAATTGCGTGGTTGTTTTGCATTTTTTTTTTATTTTCCACTGAATTAAAAATTATATTAATAGAAGAATTATTTCTCTGCCAGTCGTTTATCCAACCTGTTATAAATATATGATTGTGTTCTGATGAAGACTTTCCAGAAGAAAAAAAAGTCTGTACAAGTTTTTTTTTCACAATTCTGCTAGTCGTTTATTCAACTTGTAGTAAATATATTCTTCACAATTCTTTATATATAATCGTGTTCTGATGAAGACATTAAGAAAAGAGAAAAAAACGTGAACAAATTGAATAAACGACTAGCAGAGAAATAAGTGTTCTATTAATATATTTTTTAACTCAGTGGAAAAAAAAAAAGAAATGCAAAACAACCACGCAAGTCAACTATATATGAAAAGACGGATTGTTAGAGGACTTCCATTTAAGTAATTCAAACATTTATTGTTATATTTAGTATTTTATAATTTGCATATTTCTTTATAATGATTTATTATTATTTTTATTTTAACTAATATAGTTATGTTTTCCCCGAACTGTTAATTTAGTTTAATTTAATTTTTTAAATTAATCCCACAATTAACCTTATTCTTTTATATTTTATCATTAATATCGATTTCAATTTAACATATTTTTATATCAATTGTTTAAAGAATAAATGTTTAATTATTTTGTGAGTCCCACAATTAACCTTATTCTTCTAGCTTTGGCCAATTTATCAGGGTTTTCTCCATGCAATTATTATACACCAAAAAAAATATTGGACATAACCCGCGTCAATATCTAGAGGCTATACTGATGTTTAAATATACATTCATAAACTAATTACTTTGATGGTTATTTATTTTAGGATTAAATATGTTAGAAATTCTTGAAATATATTTAAATTTTGTAACTGAACTCCGTAATTTTTTTGTTCTTTATTAGATTTTTGAAACTTCAAAAATTTTGTGAAATTCATGTTAATAGTCTCTATCCAAAATGTGATGACGTCTCTGTTAATTAAACACATTAGCCATACATGTATGAAGCCAGCCACGTCAAACGTCCAAACCCATAAACTACACCTTTGATATCCAAATCCATGAACTACATAGTCGATGATAAGACAACAACAATGAAGCCTCCTCTGCCGCATCACTGACTTCCTCACCTCCCCCTCCTTTCACAACTCCACCTGCACCATCCTCTTCACCTCTAGGTGGGTTCTTCGCCTACTGCCCCTCCCCCGTCCACCCCTCAATGCACGAATTCTTTGTCACATTCTGTTGGGGATAAATATGTATGTCTAAGATCCAATCCATCGTGTTATCAATTTTAGTAAATAATTGTTCTTTATTTTATCATCATATTTATTATTTTATTAAATTATTAATTTGATAAGTCTTTGATTAAAATTAGAAACTTGTTATCATGATAGAAATTATGATAATGAAAAATAAGCTCTTTATAATTTTAATCTAAATTTTTATTGATCGTAGAATTATTGCGAATATGACATCAATAATCCAAATAGATCTATGTAATGATTTTTATTGGATAAAGATTAATAAATCTCATTTTTTAAATTGCACATATAGATAATGTATGCGTAGATGTTATCATTAAACTAACTCAATTTATAATTTATAATAGTTAATATTATCTTGATATGTCAATAGAAAGTTCTTAAGAAGAAATATAATAGTTTCCTCTCACATGTTATTTGTTATATTTTAATTTTGGGCACCTAATGTCTTAGGACACTAGTTGAATGAATATTGAATATGATTAAATACTTGTAGAATTAATGATCAATCAAGAAGGAATCCAACTCTAGGTAATAAGTTTGAAATCTATGATAGAATTAAAACCTTGACCAGAACAATTGAATGAAAGAAGAAAATAGTTTATTAAGTCATTCATTGATTAGATATAATGAGTTAACCTTGAGCTGCAAATTATGGAAGAAAATATTACATTATTCTTCTATTGGTTTTTTAAGGTAAAAAATTTTACTTCATGTTATCCGGACATTAAAGAGTGTTGATAGACTCCTACTTTTATTAGTAAATTAATTATGATTAATTACTACCGGTTTGGTGTTGAACGTGCCACACATAAATGAGTGTTCCGATCTATAAAAAAAATTTATTTGATAATTAAATTAGAGTAAATAGTTTAGTTGAATATTATTATATTCTTTCCTAACACAAAAAATATAATTAATATAAACAAAAATAAGAATAATATTCTATTCCTACATATCATAATCAAATCATGTGATTAATTGTAAATTATCTTTTATTTTTTTTGAAATTTTCCTTTTTGAATGCAAATTTTAAATTAATACTCTGAAACAGATAAAAGGTAACAAATGTTAATTGAAAGTCGTATAATCTATTAAGATTTTTTTTTACATAGAAGTCATAAAATTTTTTTGACTACAATTTCTTTTTAAGTAAGATTTTAAAGTTGTATGCTTTTTTTATTTTTATATTTTTTAAGAAGGAAATAAGTTTTTTTTTCAATGCTTTTTGCACGTACATATGTTTACTTTAAAATTGCAAATAATTTTTTTTTATTTTAATTATTTAATGAATTAAGGTATGTTTTATTGTTTTTAGTTTTATTTAATTTTTCTATATTTTTTTGATATGGTTTAATTTAATATTTTTATATTTTTGTATATTTTTTATTTAAGATTTTTAATATTTAATATCTTCTATATTTTTAAAATTGTTTTATTTAATATTGTTTATTGTTTTATTTAGTATATATTTTTATATTTAATATTTTATATATTTTTTACTATTGTTAAAGATTATTATTTGTTTGTAAATTAAAAAATAATGTAAAAGAGTTACATTTAAATGAAAATAATAAAATGTACTACATATATTTTTTTTACTATTGTTAAAGATTATTATTTGTCTTTCATACTTTATGTTTGATTCTTTAAAGCCATGACTAACCATTAGTCGTGTATGTAATGAGATGGACAAACCAATTTTAAATAGACATAATTAATGTTCATTATATAAAACTAAAGGACATAATCATAATAACTATCCATACAAACTAATATTATTTTTATTTTTTAATTTTATGTTTCTATTTAATTTGAATTAATTATTTTATGTTATGTTTATTTTAACAACTATTTTTATTACTAAATTATTTTTTCTTGTCAATATCAAAATGATTTTTTAAAAACATTAATTAATACTACTTTACAAAATTATTAATTTACTTAATGATAATTGTAAAAATCAATTAATTTTTTTTTATAAATTATAAGTTAATATTTTTGTTTGTGTTAGTAATTTTTTAATATTTTTGTTAAACGAATATATAGTATATTTTAATATTTTTAATTAAATTTAACTCTTTTTCATTATTTTTTTAATTTGCAAAACAAATAATAAACCTTAAAAATAGTAAAAAATATAAAAATATTTTAAATAAAATAATATTCAAAAAACATAAAAATATTAAACAAACCCATATTAAAAAATATTAAATAAAAAAATAAACATACATTAATTCATTAAATAATAAAATATTTACAATTTTAAAATTAAAAATATATGTTTAAAAAAATTAAAGTGACAAATTATTTTATGATTTTAATAAAAAAATTATTCCCTTCACGAGTTTAAAGTTGTACTAAAGTAATTTTACGATGTTAAAGTCGTATTAAGAAAGTAATTGAAGTAGTGAAATATTTTCAATTTTAATATAATTTTTTTTAGGAAATAGAAGTGGTAACATATGTTCAAACTTTCAATTCAGAATTAGTAACAAATTGGTACATATCCAAAGGAAGTTATTAAGTTTTCTAATTTTAAGGGATTTTGTTAATATATATCCTATTTTACCCCTTTTAAATGATTTATTTTAACAAAATTAATAAAACATACAAGAGAATTTTAACTAAGGAAAATAATCTATTAGAGAAGTTTCTTTAGTCTAAAATTCATTATTTGGATGTTATTATATGAAGAATTTAAATTTTTGAAATTTTAAAACCGAATTTTAAATAACTAAAAATGTTAAATTTTAATTTTCTTCTAAAATTTTAGAAATTGAAATTCTCTTCTTGATAGAAGAACTTTCTAACACATTTGTATATTTTCTTTATAATCTTCATCCTCTTTTCCATTTAAGTTCCACAAATTCAATTTTCGAACTTACGACTCTTCCCTCACTGATGATCCTCTTCTCCTTGCATTTATTTTCTTTCGGCCTCACAATTTTTATCTTTTTTATAAAATACGAAAATAAAAGAATTTCAATTAAAATATTTGAAATTCTTAGAATTTAAATTTTTTTAAAATTTTAAATTCAGTCATCGAAACACATTCTTAATTAATTGTCATAAATTTCTTCTCCCACATTTAAAGTTTCCAATGATCTTTCTCTCTCTTGAAATACAAAAAATTATGGTTATTTATTTTCCACTAAAAATTCTCAAATTTCTATTAGAGGGTCATTGCTAAAAACAATTGTGAAGAAATAAAATATATGATGAAAAAAGAAAAAAATATGGAAATTATTATAAAAGTTTATTGTATAAATAACGTACGTTACTCTCATTTTTATAATTAATATTATTAATCATACACTAAATAATAATTTCTATACTTATTTTTCTCTTTATATATCTTTCCCTATCATATACTTGCACACGTTTTTTTTTTCCCTTTCTGGAAAGTCTTCATTAGAACACAATCACATGTTTATAACAGTGACAAGCAGATAAACGGTGATCTTCTATTAATATATATTTTAATTCAGTGGAAAACAAAAAGAAATGCAAAACAACCACGCAAGTGAACAATATATGAAAAAGACGGATTGTTAGAGAACTTCCACTTAAGTAACTCAAACATTAATTGTTATATTTAGTAATTTATAGTTTGCATACTTCTTTATAATGATTTATTATTATTTTTAGTTTAATTAATACAGTTATGTTTTCTCCAAACTGTAAATTTAAAAAGTTTTTAAATTAATCCCACAATTAACCTTATTCTTTAATATTTTATCATTAATCTCGATTTCAGTTTAACAAATTTTTATATCAATTGTTTAAAGAATAAATGCTTCATTATTTTTAGGTCCCATAGATAACTTTTATATGGAAATAAATTGGTGCACGTGAAAAATTTAAATTTAACCTCCAAAGAGTGGTCAAATTGATTCTATTGTAAAGTTTTAAAATTATTTTGTTATCAATGTTCAATTATTAATTTGACATTAAGTTAGGAAATTTACAGGACTAATCTGTAACATTTTTTATACATTCAAGCATTAAAAGTTGAATTTTTCATCTTTTTTGCTTAAGAACCAAAATGAGTATTTATTCATAAGCGTATATAGATTATATCCTCGCCATAAGGGTTGAAGCCGTAAGCTATGGACTACCTCACAACACTTCTGCTACTGATTAGCATAGTGAGTGCAAGCATTATTCGCATATTGATTCGTAGATTTGAATCTGTAAGGCTTCCACCAGGGCCACGTCCATTTCCTATCATAGGAAACATCTTAGAACTTGGCATAAATCCACACAAATCACTCACCAAATTGTCCAAGATTTATGGACCTCTTATGACTTTGAAACTTGGTAGCATTACCACCATAGTCATTTCCTCCCCTCAAGTAGCTAAACAAGTATTGCATAAAAATGGCCATGTCTTTTCTAGTAGAACAATCCCACATTCAGTGCAAGCACTTGACCATCATAGATTTTCTATTGTGTGGTTGCCCCCATCACCCAAATGGAGGAACCTTAGAAGAGTTTGTGCTACAAAAGTATTCTCTCCACAACTTCTTGACTCCACTCAAATCCTTCGCCAACAAAAGGTTCATGATTTATTGGATTTTGTGAAAGAAAGATGCAAGAAAGGTGAGGTTATTGGATTTTGTGAAAGAAAGATGCAAAAAATCTTGGTCAATGTGTGGGCCATAGGAAGAGATCCAACCATTTGGGAGAATCCAGAAATGTTTATGCCTGAAAGATTTTTGGAGTGTGAGATTGATTTTAAAGGTCATGACTTTGAACTCATTCCTTTTGGGACAGGCAAAAGGATATGTCCTGGATTGCCATTAGCTCATAGGTCAATGCATTTAGTGGTGGCATCCCTTGTGCATAACTTTGAATGGAAGCTAGCTGACGGGTTAGTGCCAGAAAACATGAACATGGAGGAGCAATATGGAATAAGCATAAAGAGGGTCCAATCCCTTCTAGTTGAAGCCATTTCAATCAAGCACGATTAGTTATATATTAGAGCAATGCTCCTGAATTTGCAAGGATATGTATATATATATACATACTAGTATGTAACCCGTGCATACGTATGGATCGTGTATGGATCGTTTGGTTTTTTATCCCGTAAGTATTGTAATTTTCTATTGCATTGTAGGAATAAAAGGAAATATAGCAATGGATGTATGCTACAAAAACAAAATCAAATATTTATAATAATATTGTGCTTAAAAATACAAAATATTGGATATGTATTTATGAGATGTGAAAGAAGAATTAATGAAATGCAAATTTAATTTGATTAATAATAAATTGTAATCTTAGAAACAAATAGAAAATAGAATGCAATTGTCTATCAGCAAGTGTGTAACTTTCCTAGTCCAGTCTTTTGTCGTTGGGCATAGAAAGTGTTTGTTACTTTCTTCTCTCTCTCAAAGCAATCAAATCTACATGTTTTTTGTGTTTAGATTTTTTTTCAAGTCCCAAATCTTTATAATAAAAAAATACCAGAGAGTTTTTTTATTCTTTTCTCTCTCTCATAGCAGTCAAATCTACATCTTTTCTTCTCTGCCCATCACAATCACCTGTTTGATCTGTCTCAACTTGATCAATACTGATAAAGTTATTACCTTCTTCATGATCATCTACATTTGTTGCATTTGGATGCCTTATAGGTTTGAAATTTTTCTTAATGACCCGCGACATCCACATCAATCCATCATCAATGACATTGTCTTTCAACAAAGTGCTTAACATATCTTACCATCACTCTACACAGTTGCCAATTTGACATTTCTTATATCAGAATATAAGCATATATGTACGATGAACAAAAGAATAATATTGGAAGCACAACATCAAAAAATACAAAGGAAAATTGATAATTAAAACAAACACAAAATTACATAGACACAAAACACATCAACAAAAGGAAGAAATCGGAGCTTATTTGCATGACGTAGGAGGATTTTTCTGCAGATCCTCGAGAAATTTATTTAAAGATAAAAACTAAAACTCCTTCGATTTTTTATTTTACATACACCCCAACAAAAAAGAAAAAAAAACAGAGAAAAGGATAGAGAAGCTCATCTCCATGATGTAGGAGGAGCCATCTGCAAATCCTTGAGTTTTTTCAAGATGTGTTTGGAAGCCATATCTAAGTTTGAAAGAATAAAAATTCTAAAAAATGAATGAAAATCAAATAAAAATTATTATAAATGAGCATATTTCGAAATAATTAATTGTTACAACATAATCTAATACAAAACTCATGTCTAAATCTAAAAAATGGAATATAGATTTAAGATTAAAAAAATGTCCATTTTGGACATTTTCACATACTACTCCTTTACATTAGATGTATTAGATAACACATTGCAATAAATATATAAATATATCATCACAAATAATAGTTTTTGTTACATACACCCCAACAAAATAGACAGGAAAAAAATAGGAAAAAGGATCGCAAAGCTTATCTGCATGAAGTAAAAGGATACTCTTGTAGATCGTTGAGCTCCTTCAAGATGTGTTTGCAAGCCATACCTAAGCTTCAAAGGAAAAAAAAGAAATTGTGAAAAGAGCATATTTTATCTATAGACTAAAGGGAGGTATGAAAAGTAAAAGAAAGCAACCAAAGCAATTATGACAATCTAATTCAATAACAGAAGCTAGCAAAAGTAAAATAGTTATCGTATTCTTATTACAACAGATAAGGTTGAAAATAAAATCATTTCCCTTCATCGAGAATAATTTAAGAATTGTACCATTGTAGTTTCATTCCTGAAATTATTAAATAAGTATCTTAAAAATAAAAAGCTAAAAATCATTTAAAAAGACTAATTAGCAGGCAACATATATTTTCTAATTAAACCATAATAGTATTAAATCTATGTGAAGACTAATTAGCTGATGCAGTTAGATGGACACTCAATTGCATCAGTGATGACATAAGTAGATGTTATTCAATTGATATAAAGTTAAATTTCAATTAATAACACAAACAAATTAAAAGGCTGCAAACATATGTAAGGTTGAAAAGAAAATCATTTCCCTTCATTGAGAAGAATTTAAGAATTGTACCATTGTAGTTTCCTTCCTGAAATTTTTCTTAATGCAAACACGTGTAAGGTCAAACAGATCACTATCATGGTCTGTACTCAACATAGTGAACAATCATGCCTATGTGAGAGATATCTTCTATTGCATAATGATAATAATAATAATAATAATAATAATAATTAGAAAGGAAGGACATAGATATTTGATTAATTATGGTATTCCCTTGCTTCCAATGCTTGAAAAAAAACAAACAAACTTGAGAATATGCTTATTCCTCTTTTGGGTAATATATTGTGTCCTTCTCATTATGAATGGCATGGTTTAGGTTTGTTCTTGCTATTTTCTTGACTTATTCTCAGTTTGAACAGACTTAGAATTAAAAGTAATAAGAAAATTACCAAATCAGCCTTAACTGTGTTGAAATCTTTTAAGTGAAGAGTCAAGACCACAATGTATGCATAATATAAATTAGGATTAGCATAAAAGAACGCAATTGTAAGGGACCGTATAAAAAATAATAATAATAAACAATGTAAATACTAACATGCAACAAACCCAGACAAAATTTTAATGTCCAAACTCCAAACTTCCAAATAAAAAAGAGTTTAGAAAAATACAACAACTTCTTGAACATTCTTCTATGAAAATCAAGTTATTTATATGACTGAACAAATATACCATATTATCCTTAAGCACTCTCAAAATCAAAATGAGATTAAATTGTAGTTCGTAGCCAAAAGTACCTTCTTTGAAGCATAAGGTGTCGTATCACTACACATGCGTTCCCTAGAGGAGATTGAAATTGATGGGAAGGGAAAAGGAACAAATTCTAAGTCTTCATCAACAATTGATGGCTTGTCTGCTAACGACATACATTTTCTGCTGTACACCAAGTCCTCATCGTAAACACCCACATCAGTAGCACAGTCCCGAGCTTCCTCAACAACCTCTCCTATCAAAGCATCATTTTCTGGACAACCCGATCCAATCACATCACTGCTTATCAGCTTAGCATCTCCATGGTTCTCCATTAGACCAAAAGTCGGATTACCAGTGGTAATCTTGAACTTGGGAGGCAACGATTTGATAGAATGGAGAGCAGGTGGAACCTTGGATGTCCCTTAAATAGCTCTGCCACAAGCTCACAACACAACCAAGAATAAGATAGATGTACAAATTTCTGGGGCAAACAAATAGATAGATTCTCTTTCAAATAAATAAATAAAAATGGTTATTTTTTTCAACCAAAAGTGTCTTTCAAACTTTTAAGAAAGACCCCATTGAATGACTATATCAGATAAACATATATAACATAATGAAGAGTCAAGACCACAAAATAATAATAATAATAATAATAATAATAATAATAATAATAATAAACAATATAAATAATAACCTGCAACAAACCCAGACAAAACTTTAATGGCCAAACTCCACACTTCAAAATAAAAAGAATTTAGGAAAATACAGCAACGTCTTGAACATTCTTCTAGAAAAATCAAGTTATTTATACAACTGAATAAGTATATCACAATATCGTTAAGCACTTTCAAAATCAAAATCTAACTATTAGAAATCCAATGCAGATTTTGAAGACATAAGGCACATAGAAGGCAAGCGTGCACCTTAGTTCAAAACCATGCAATAAACCTAGCACAAAATGAAAGTAATTGGCATTCTCAAATCTGGAATTTTAATTAATGGTGAATGAACCTTTTTATATATTCATAACCAACTGTTGTGAGAAATTACCAACTATGTCTATGTTCTCAACACTCTGTACGCCATTTCAATAAGGACAGCTAAGTCAGGCAAAACCTTGGATGTCCCAAACATTTTCCCTTAAATAGCTCTGCCACAAGCTCACAACACAACCAAAAATAAGATAGATGTACAAATTTGTGGGGCAAACAAATAGATAGATTTTCTTTTTCAACCAAAAGTGTCTCAAATTTTTAAGACAGGCCCCATTGAATGACTATATCAGATAAACATACATAACATAATGAAGAGCCAAGCCCACAATGTATGCATAATATAAAAATTAGGAGTAGCATAAAAGAACACAATTGCAAGGGACCATATAAAAAATAATAATAATAAACAATATAATAATAACCTGCAACAAACCCAGACAAAACTTTAATGGCCAAACTCCAAAGCTCCAAATAAAAAGATTTCAGAAAAATACAACAACTTCTTGAACATTCTTGTAGAAAATCAAGTTATTTATACAACTGAATAAGTATATCGCATTATCCTTAAGCACTTTCAAAATCAAAATGAAATGAAATTGAAATTCATAGCCAAAAGTTCCTTCTTTGAAGCATAAGGTGTTGTATCACTCTACCTGCGTTCCCAAGAGGTGATTGAAATTGATGGGAAGGGCAGAGAAACAAATTCTAAGTCAGGGAGAACCTTGGATGTCCTAGACATTTTCCCTTAAATAGCTTTAACACAAGCTCACAACACAACCAAGAATAAGATAGATTTACAAATTTATAGGGCAAACAAATAGATAGATTCTCTTTCAAATAAATAAATAAAAAGGGTTTTCTTTTTCAACCAAAAGGGTCTCTCAAACTTTTAAGAAAGACCCCACTAAATGACTATATCAGATAAACATACATAACATAATGAAGATAAAAATTAGAATTAGGATAAAACAACACAATTGTAAGGGACCATATAATAATAATAATAATAATAATAATGATAAACAATATAAATAATAACCTGCAACAAAACAAAAAGATAAGATAAAAACATAAAGATAAGATTGCAACATAAATCCGTAGAAATGAATACTACCTGGAAGTCAATAAAAAGTTCATCGAATGACTTGAACAACCTAACTATGGGCCCAGAAACTGATGACTCTCCTCTTGGAAGGAGTTTGGCATTCAGAGTGTGACCAAAGTCATTATCAGAACGCAACTTCTTAGAACGCAACTTCTCTGCTAAGGCAGAAAAGTTGTCAAACTCCTCTCTAGAAAAACTCCAACCTGAAAACATAAGAAGATATTATAAACAGACCAATGTGACTTGAAATAAAGCGAAAACAAAACAATCGGTCACTTACAGTAACAACTTTATTTTCACCAACAAAAGCAATAGGTTCATCAACAAATTTAATTTCAGTTGAAGCAGGACCACTTTGTTTCTTCAAATAGTCAACAATGCCATCTGCTTCACGGGGACCTTTGTATTCCTGAACATTATTTCCCCCATTCCTCAGAATGTTAATTGTTGGGAATCCCTTAACATCATATTGTGATGCAAGGTCTTTGTTCTTCTCCTCATTAGCATCTACTTTAGCCAAAACAATAAGAGGATTATGACTACTCAAGATAGAAGCAACTTTCTCATACTACATAAAAAGATATTCCAGAAAACCATCAACTTGCATAATATGACCATATAAATCAAAGGGAAACCCCAAAAATTAAAGGTGAACAAAATTACCTTCGGAGCAAGGTTCTTACAATGGCAACACCTATAAAGGAAAAATAAAAAATCATATGAAAACCAAAATGCACTAATATTGATAACTATCGATCTCCATGAAATCGATTTTGACCATTTGATTTAAAATGCAAATCCAACAATAATCGTTGAAACAAATACACAATCCCTGAACAAAGTAAGGACAAATTTTGTTTAACCATCATTAGTATGAACCATTCTAAACTTCATCCTTAAGTAACTAAATGTAGAGGACAAAAGAATACATATGAGTCAAGTAGGGAACAAAAGACATATCCAAGGAGGTTATTAATATAAGGTCACAAGCCAAATGAAAGAAAACTCGCTTGCACTTGAAGCTGAAGTTGCTTTAAATATTCTATGGCCTCATCTAGCATTGAAGCTTTGTCCTAGCTAAAGCATTACGTTTGTCTGGTGGAGATCATGTTCACTCCAGTACGGTAGTAGGTAAACTTGAAAATAAAAATGCAGGAACTTGAAAACAAACTCAAATGCCTCACTCAATTAACACATGTAAAGTTGGAATCAAACTTGAAAGGTGAGTAATCAATCTAAGTAGATGTATATCCAACTAGATTCCATTTAAAAATCAATAGTGAAAGAGATATACGTTCAGCCACTCCTACAAATATGTCCTATGCCCAGCCCCAAAAAATGAATAAAGGAAAAATAAACAATTAAAAATAGATGGATAAACATACACAAAATGAAGGAAATGTGGCTTGCAAGAAAGAAATTTGGAAGTCAGACAAAGGAGAAAGCTACAATGTATTTCAAGGTAAAGGTTGATACCTTTCTAGGCCAGTGAGGTACTTTTCATAGATGGGGAACTGAAGGCGACCATCAGTTGATGAACTCAGCACCTCAAAAAGATTTTAACTAATGATGACAATGGCAATGATAGGAATTGAATGAGATATTCGGCAGAAAGCTTCTAAACCAACAAATATGTCCTCATCGACCTTTTAGAAAAATTGAAGCCCACAAACAAACCTATAATATAGTATGTATATAAGATGCAAGAATATAGATCATTAGGAGGACATACACTTTATATTTATTTGATATGCACATAACAAAGGAAACTAACAACATATCAAGTTCAGAAAGTAGGAAAGAAGAAATTTTGAGTATAATTTGTTTTCACCCATAAATATAAAAGAAAATAATTAAAATACACAGAAAATCAGAAACATATTATTAATTTAAGGATATTCTAGTTCTAGCTATTTATCAACCAAAAAAATGAATAAAGGAAAAATAAACAATTAAAAATAGATGCATAAACATACCCAAAATGAAGGAAAGGTGGCTTCCATGAAAGAAATTTGGAAGTCAGACAAAGGAGAAAGCTACAACGTATTTTAAGGTAAAGGTTGATACCTTTCTAGGCCAGTGAGGTACTTGTCATAGATGGGGAACTGAAGGCGACTATCAGTTGATGAACTCAGCACCTCAAAAAGATTTCCACTAATGATGACATTGGCAATGATAGGAATTGAAGGAGCTATTCGGTAGAAAGCTTTTAAACCAACAAATATGTCCTCATCAACCTTTTAGAAAAATTGAAGCCCATCAATACTAAAAAAGATCAGAGTACTAAAGACACCACAAACAAACCTATAATATAGTATGTGTATAAGATGCAAGAATATAGATCATTAGGAGGACATACATTTTATATTTATTTGATATGCACATAATAAAGGAAACTAACAACATATCAAGTTCAAAAAGTAGGAAACAAGAAATTTTGAGTATAATTTGTTTTCACCCACAAATATAAAGGGACATAATTAAAATACATAGAAAATCAGAAATATATTATTAATTTAAGGATATTCTAGTTCAAGCTATTTATCAACCATATTCCACATTTTATTGTATAATAATACCCACCAATCCCAACAACAAAAAGGTATTAGGTTATTCAAACTCAAATACATGAACTTGAAAATAAACTCAAATGCCTCACTCAACAATTCAGCACCGCAATTCCAAATTCATTTGACGCTGTGAAAGCAATTGAGTAAAGCAAAACAAACACGCAACCAAGAAGAAAATAAATTAATCACCGTCCCAAAAACATGAGCAATTTATTAATTTTTGTACTTATTTATAAAAATAAAATAAAGCCATAAGAACATTCTCAAGTTCACTTATTACGCAACAGATAGGATCTGAGTCTGACCATGTTACTTAACACAACACCATAAAATGTATAAGCCTAAACCTTTTTTTAAAAATTAAAACCACGATGCGAGGCAAAAAAACATGTTACCTGAAGCAAACATACCCAATCTACACAAATTCCACCAGATCTACAACCTGAAAAGATAAAAACGTAAGAAAAAGAAGAAGAAAAAATATGAGATATGAGATTTTAGGATCAAAAAGTTACCTTGGGAACTTCAGGGATGTTTGAAGGAAAAGATTTAGATGGAAGAGAAATCTATTCAGTAAAATGAAGGAAGAAACTGAAAGATAAGAGATAAAAGAAAAAGAGGAGAAGATTGAGGAAGAGAAAGAGAAAGACGGAGAAAGAGAAAAAAGAGGTAGCTTGGCAGGGAAAAAGGCCAAGAGAGTATGAGACCTTTCCTTCTCAAGTGTACATTAAAATGGTCATGCTTGCTTCTCAAGTGTACATTAAAACGCAAAAGAAAATAAAAATGCAAAGTACCTAAACCAAAAGGAAAAGGACAACCATGACCATGGACAGATCATAGCTAGACCCACAACATGACTCAGAGCTTCCACCACAAGACTAAGAGCTTCCATCTCCATCTATAGAATCGAGGAATCTGCCACTGCAAGACTTAGAGCTTCCATCTCCATCTATAGAATCGAGGAAACACTGGAAGAGAGAGAGAGAGAGTAACGTTTCTATGGGCAAGTGAGAGGGAAAGCAGAGAGAAGAAGGGTTTAGGGAAGAGGACAGTGAGTTGAACAGTGCATGCCCACTCTGATATGACATGATGGCACTGGACGGGACGACACGTGGCGATGGCAACAAAAGCAAATAGGACAAAAAATTGGAGGGGCAAAAAGACCAAAAAGTCAGTAAAAATGACACGTGGCAAGATTTCAATCATGGGCATAATAGGAATTTCATTGGCCTTCTCTTTTATTATATATATATATATATATATGAGTATTGTCTCTTTTTTTTCTGTAGCTCGTTACTGTCAGTTACATAATAAATTAAGGATGGGGTATTGAAAAAAATATTGATGATATAGAAAAGTTTGACTATCCATCTTTAAAAGTGTAAGTCTAATTATCATATATAGGTATTTGAATGTTTTTTTTAAATCTAAGTACCTCGAGAATGTCATCTTGTAAAAGAGAAACAAAGCAAAAATATTTGATTTTTTTTTTTTTTACAAATAATAGCAAGTCCTGTAATAGTTATATTAAAAACTCATTTGGATAAACAATTTAATATTAGGATCTTATTTAATAAACTCTAAATTATTACGTAAGACTGTTGGAGCTTATGCTATAAGTATATATTAAAAATTAAGTTATTTGTGTTTAGATATACATGTTAAAAAAATGCAATTCTGATGGTTAATATACTTTGAGTCAATTTGCTCTATCTTCTGATATAGCAGTGGAGCTACTTTGGGTTGTTTTGATCAATCTTTTGATATTGCTATTGCTACTGCATTTGCTGTTGAGCTTTTGGGTGCAATTCTTGCTATTGAAATTGCTTTTGACAAGGGTTGGAATAGGCTCTGGCTGGAATGCAATTCAAGGCTGGTTGTGAATGCCTTTAATTCTTCTTCTTTTGAAGGCCCTTGGAAGCTCTCAAATAGGTGGCCTAACTTTTTGTCTTGGGGAATTTACATAAATAGGGTAGGCTATCTAACTTAGGGGTGGATAAGCGGGTCGGCCCGTCCCGCATAAGGCTCGCTCGTATAAGCCCGCATTGACAGCGGACCGGGTTAATCCGCCTCGCTTCTTACACGGACCAAATAAATTGGTCCGCCCTCGCCCCGTGGATCCTGCGGGTCAAACGGACCGGTCTGCAGGCCTAGTTTTAAAAAAAATTTAATTTTAATAAAAATACAATATAATCAAATTAAGTTCAATACAAATGTAAATAAAATATCAATAATTAGTCAATTACATCAATAAAATAAATAATGTCTTAACAAAAGAAAATCCAAGCAATAAATCTAAAATATGAAATTTAAACATCTCCAACAACAAATGATTCCATATTTGAAGTAGCTTGAGCCTTCTCCATGTGAGTCGCGTTTTGTTTTCCTTGTAAAGGAAAAAGTCATATGACTTGTGCGCATGCGTGATTACGTGGTGGAGGAAAACCGTGAGGAGAAAAAAATATTCTTAGCCTGCTACAATGATAACTGCTAAATATGATGTGAGCTATTTTTTATAATAAAAATACATTGAAATATCTTTAAAAATATTTATTTAACAATTATTTTTAGCTTAAATGATAAGAATTAATATTTTTATTATTTATGACTTACAGATATGAAAATGATAGATTAAAAGAAAAAAAGATCGAAAAAATATCAAAAAGGAAGATTTTTAGCATGTTATTACTTATCTTTTTTATCTTAATCTTTTATTTTTCTTATCTTATCCTTTTTTATCTTTATCATCTTTTATTTTTTATCTTTAAATCTTTATCTTATTTAATATATTTCTTTATTTGTTATCTTAAAAGAAAAGTTTAGAGTGGAAAAGAGAAAATCAAACCTAATATAATTAGGCCAGGGTCACACAAATCAAATCTAATACGAGCTGCGGGCAACCCGCGAATCCCGCGGGCCAAACCCTTAAAGTTCGCGGGTTAAGCGGAACAGACCCAAAAATATGACATAATCATGGATCGTTTAAAAAAATTTGTCCGTAACCTGCACGGACCACGGGCCCCGCGGGTCAGTCCATGAGCCTGGACCTGTTTATCCACCCCTAATCTAACTATACGTTTTCCTAATTTTCTGGTCATGGATATTGACTTAGTCCCTAATGTTTAATTTGTTTGTTTTCTCCTTTTGTTGTTTATAAATTTGGTGTGCTGCGGTTTTCTGGTTATGGGTATTGACTTTGTCTCCCATGTTTTTTTGTTTTCTCCTTTTCTTGTTTATAAATTCAAGAGATCTAAGTCAGGTAGGGTTCATGTAGGGTATCTTTCCTCAATATGAAAAAAACTGCTCAATTATGCATTCAATTTCAACCTTCCCGGAATATCCACCACCCTAATAATTTGTTAGATATGGCACACTAGCACGTTTATGGTTCATGTAGGGTATCCTTTCCTCAATATGAACAACACTTGGCTGAACGACTCGAAATTTTTTTTTGAAAATTTTTTTTGGATGTAAATTTTAAATTAATATTCCAAAAGAGATAAAATGTGACAAATGTTAATTGAAAGTCGTATTATGTTATGAATTTTTTTTTCATTGAACTCATAGAAAAATATCGTATACAATTCCTTTTTAAATAAGACTTTAAAGTCGTATATATATATATATATATATATATATATATATATATATATATATTTTAAGACTTTAAAGTAAAGGAAATAAGTTTTTTTTTCAATACTTTTTGCACGTACATATGTTTACTTTAAAATTGTAAATAATTTTTTAATTATTTAATGAATTAATGTATCTTTTATTGTTTTTAGTTTTATTTAATATTTTTAATATTTAATATCTTTTATATTTTTAAATGGTTTTATTTAATATTTTTTTATAATTTTATGTTTATTGTTTTATTTAATATTTTTTTATATTTAATATTTTCTATATTTTTTACTATTGTTAAAGATTATTATTTGTTTGTAAATTAAAAAATAATATAAAAGACTTACATTTAAATAAAATATTAAAATGTAGTACATATATTTTTTACTGTTGTTAAAGATTATTATTAATTTGTCCTTTATGTTTTATGTTTCATCCTTTGAAACAACTAATTACTCATCATATAAATAATGAAATGAATAAACTAATTTTAAATTAACTTAAAAAATAATCATGGTGTAAAACCGAAAGATATAATCATAATAACTTTTCATATAAACATAAATGTGCGAGTAAGCACTTGAACGATAAAAATTAAAAATAAACATGTAGCACAAAGGCCCTGTATCCTACATTGCCTAATGAATTTTGGTTGTTTATATATCAACTTCCGTCTTTAAGAACTTCAGAGTGGCTAGTAGAAGTGGGGCTTGCATTACGGTCACTTACCATTTTTAAAACCTTGCACTCATCCAACAATCTGTCTTTAATTTGAATCCTCATGCTTTGATATTGTTCAATTGTTTTGATTTTTTTTTTGTTACTTTTGTTCTCTACTGCACAAAAAAGCAATGGAGGAATCATTTCTCTGCCACTCATTCACTGAACTTATGATAAATTAGACTTTGAATCCGTGGGTTGCAAGGGTTTTATTAAATTATATATATATATATATATATATATAATTTGATATTTATTTATATAAATAAACTATTTTTTAAATATTTAGTATTAAAATTTATTTTGTGAAATATATAATACTAATGCATGTCTTCTATTTTATATGATAATAATAATAATAATGTCCTAAACAATTTTAATATATATTATTTTACAGTATATAATATTATAAATATTTTTAGTTATTTTGTGAAATATATACTATAATGTACCTTGTTTTTTAAGAAAATAAAATTAAGGAAAGTAAAATATTATTTAATTTACTATTAATGTGAAAATTATTATTTAAAATACTATCAAAATTATATAATTAGGATTACTACATTTAAATTACTATGGATGAATTTAATTGAAAATTATATTTTACAAATAAGTTAACTTAGAGTTTAGATTTATTTATACATAAAATTCAATCATAGAATACATTCAAATATATATAACGGTTTGTAGTTTATCTTGTTTAATATAATTTAATAGTATTTTAATATATATAATTTTTAAATCTTATTGATATTCATTATATAACTTCAATGTGATATTAAAATAATAAAAAATATATAACTTTTATCATTGAAAAAAAGTTATTTTAAAAAACATAATTTAAAATTGAAAAATATTGTTAACTTTATCATATGGTAAATTTTATAACATATATTTTTACATATAACTATTTTTATATAATAGTGAAGTCAATAATATTTATTATTTAATTATTATATTTATAACTTTTTTTTTAAAATTAGTTTATAAAATGAAATTTACAATAAAAATAATATAAAATTCTTATATTTACATTAACTATTAATCTTCTATCATTAATATACATTTATGTAATAAATAAGTTCTGATTTAAACAATTAACATTGAATATAACTATTAATAGTTATATTTTTAAATATATATATATATATATATATATATATATATCTAACTTTTATTTTCTTATTATATTATATTATTTTATAACTTTAAATTCATGAATTTAATTTATTATTTTTCCAAAATATACTTTAAAGTAATTAATTATAAAAATAAATAATTTTCTTCATAAATAGTAATATTAAATAAGTGTAAAGTTTTACATTTATTTTATTTAATAATTTTCTTTCATATTAGTTTAATATATAATATTAAATATTACAAATAATTTAAATTATTATTAATGTGAGAAATGATTGATTTTATTAAAATATATTAATGACGATTGATCAATGTTACTTTGAATTAATATAGTGATCCAAAAATTGGAATGTTTTTCTTCTTTCAAATCACTAACTTTGCTGACCCTATTGAGGTGACAACTTGGTATTGAGAAGTTGAATTTTTTTTTTTACATAAAATTTAATCTTAAAATTCATTCATGTATATATAATAGTTTCCTATTAATCTTGTTTAAAATAATTCAATAATATTTTAATACATGTAGCCATTAAATCTTATTGGTATTCATTATGTAACTTCAATGTGGTATTTAAATAATAAAAATATAATTACTTTTTTTTATCATTGAACAAAAAGTTATTTAGAAAACATAATTTAAAATTAAAAAATATTATTATATTTATCATTCAATAAATTTTGTAACATATATTTTTACATATAGCTATTTTTATATAAAAGTGAAGCAAAAATATTTATTATTTAATTAATACATTTATATTTTTTAAAAAATAGTTTATAAAATAAAATTTATTATAAAAATAATGTAAAAGTTGTTGTATTTATATTAACTATTAGTATTCTATCATTAATTTATATTTATCTAATTAGATCTAATTTAAATATTTAACATTGAATATAACTATTAATAATTTTATTTTTAAATATATATATATATATATATATATATATCTAATTTTTATATGTTTTTTTTTTCATATTATATTATAACTTTAAAGTGATGAATTTAATTTATTATTTTTTCAGAAATATATTTTAAAGTAATTAATTATAAAAATAAATAAATTTGTGCATAGATAGTAATATTAAATTAGTGTAAAATTTTACATTTATTTTATTTAATAATTTTTTCTTCATATTAATTCAATATGTAAAATTAAATAGTATAAATAATTTAAATTATGATTAAATTGAGAAATTATTGATTTTGTTAAAATATATCAACTGGTATTGATCACGATCATGAGTGTGACTGTAGATTAATACACTAACATAAAACGTATCATGCTCTCTTTCTTCTACATCACTAGCTTTGCTGATGTGACAAGTTGATATTGAAAGCTTAACTTTTATATATCATAAATTGAAATAGATAAATAAATTTGAGTTTATATTGTAAAGTTATTTAAACAATAAATTTTTACTGTAATTGTTTTTATAAAAAAAGAGATAAAAGGAGAGTAGAAAAAAAATGTTTAATAAGATATGTGGGTGTGTGTTCCATCACATGATCTATTTCTTATCTCTTGTATAAAATTTGCATTGATATGTAAATATGCAATGGACTAGCAACATTACTAAATACATTCGTGTACGATATCCATATGTTAAAGCCGTAACCTATGGACTACCACACAACAGTTCTGCTACTGATTACCTTTGTGAGTGCAACCATTATTCTCATATTCATTCGGAGATTATTCAACCAAACCTCAGAATCAGAATATGCAAAGCTTCCACCAGGGCCTCGTCCATTTCCTATCATAGGAAACATCTTGGAACTTGGCACAAATCCACACATAGCACTCACCAAACTCTCAAAGATTTATGGATCTCTTATGACTTTTAAACTTGGCAGAATAACCACCTTAGTTATCTCCTCTCCTCAAGTAGCCAAAGAAGTACTACTTGAAAATGGCCAAGTCCTTTCTAGCAGAACAATTCCACATTCAGTCCATGCACTTGACCATCACATATACTCTACTGTGTGGCTGCCACCATCAGCTCAATGGAGGAACCTTAGGCGAGTTTGTGCAACAAAAATATTCTCTCCACAATTGCTTGACTCCACTCAAATCCTTCGCCAACAAAAGGTTAAAGATTTATTGGATTTTGTGAAAGAACGATGCAAGAAAGGTGGGGTTGTGGATATTGGAGAGGTTGTCTTTACAACAATCCTTAATTCCATTTCAACCACTTTCTTCTCTATGGATTTGTCTGATTCTACATCTGAAAAGTCTCATGAGTTCATGAACATTATTCGAGGCATAATGGAAGAAATTGGAAGGCCTAATGTTGCAGACTTGTTTCCCATTCTTCGTCCACTTGACCCTCAACGTGTCCTTGCTAGGACGACCAATTATTTTAAGAGGTTGCTTAAGATTATCGATGAAATTATTGAAGAAAGAATGCCTTCAAGAGTTTCAAAATCCGACCACTCCAAGGTGTGCAAGGATGTATTGGATTCACTTCTTAACGATATTGAAGAAACGGGTTCTCTTTTGAGTCGCAATGAGATGTTACATTTATTTCTGGTTAGTATTTAGTTTTTCAATAGTTAGATTTTATAAATTATAATGCACATATTTTGCTAGCTTTTCAAAAACTTAATAATGATATTCTGTTGTCAATTTTATAATTATCAAGTACGTAACTACATTAATGGTTTAAAGATTCAATTCTGTTATCAAATTTTATGAATTAGGTATCTCTGTATATTTGAAATATCCATCAAATTAGTTGCTCAATGTATATTTAAACATCAATTTAGTATAAATTAATACTTGTTATGTCCAGGATTTTAAAGGAGTAATTTGATGCCCTTATACTTTTGGAGGACCAAGTTGTATATTTGTTCACTATTAATTGATATAATCAATTTTAAGTTTAACTTACTCACAAGAATCCAGCAAGTGATCCTATCACTATTAATTTATTTTTGCATGCATTTAATCTTTAATTTGCAACTTTTCCTAATACTATATATACATGTGTATTTCATTAAGTTTTGAGATAATATATTGTATTGGTAGGATTTACTTGTTGCTGGGGTTGACACAACATCAAGCACGGTTGAATGGATTATGGCAGAGTTGCTACGCAACCCAGATAAATTGGTAAAAGCAAGGAAAGAGTTATCTAAAGCAATTGGAAAAGATGTAACACTTGAAGAATCACAAATCTTAAAGTTGCCATTCTTACAAGCAGTGGTAAAGGAAACTCTTCGCTTGCATCCACCAGGTCCACTTTTAGTACCCCATAAGTGTGATGAAATGGTAAACATATCTGGCTTCAATGTGCCTAAAAATGCACAAATCTTGGTCAATGTGTGGGCCATGGGACGAGATCCAACCATTTGGGAGAATCCAACAATTTTTATGCCCGAAAGATTTTTGAAATGTGAGATTGATTTTAAAGGTCACGATTTTAAGCTCATACCCTTTGGAGCTGGTAAAAGGATATGCCCAGGATTGCCATTAGCTCACAGGACAATGCATTTAATAGTAGCATCCCTTGTACACAACTTTGAATGGAAGCTAGCTGATGGGTTAATTCCAGAACACATGAACATGGAGGAGCAATATGCGATAACATTAAAGAAGGTTCAGCCTCTTCGAGTTCAAGCTACTCCAATCAAACACGATTAATTTTATATAATATTGTGTTTCAAATCATTGCAAGTCCTATTATAGTTACTGTCATTTTGTTTTCCTCAGAAGCATAACAGAATTCAAATATTTGTCACATTACTACACTTTGTTAGCACTTATATGGACCTTACAACAAAACATTATTGTGCTTATAAATATGGGAAAACATATATGAGTTGTTTTCAAAATAAGTGATGTATTGTGACTATAACGCAATTGTCTCACCTTTGACACCACAACGGGTGTCACGACTCACGACTAACTCCATGTTTGGCTTTATCTTGCTTTTCTTTTAGTGACTCAGGGATTAAAAGTTGAAACTTCGAATCTTTCTTTTTCTCTTTGATTGAGATTCCCCTTTCACCTCTTTAACTGAAAGTTTACAGAAGGAACCTACTGGTTCAAGTTCAATGTGTCTTACATAGCTAGCTTCATTCCACAAGTTTATGCCTGGCCTTAGCAGAACACTTAATAAATTATCCATGGAAACATAAGGTGGATTGGATGATCAAGGAAGAAATGGAGAAGGAAAGAGGGGCAAGGTCGCGTGTTCAATTTCCTCTCCTAACAAAACTAACACTTTAATTAACTAACATTTGTCATAAAAAAAAGACGACAAAACAGCTTTTGGCAGTAATTAAGTAACCATTTTGGCCAAAAACATGGATTGACAATTACAGAAATCGCATTTTCAGTTAATAGATTTGCAACACTAGTGATTATAAACTGCCATAAATTGCATTTCAGTTTGATAAATTCAACATCTATAAACAGCTAGAAATTGTATTTTCAATTTATTAAAAATATAGCATCATCAGGCTGCCAAAAAGTCATACATAGTAATAGGGAATTAATTGCCAGGAAATTAAGTCATATATAGTACTAGGAAATTAATTGCCAGGAAAATTATGTACACACAGCCTGATAGAAGGAACATGCAGTCATTATGTAGTGGTTGAAGGAAAGCTAGAAGGTTGAATATTGAATGCACAATAAGCAGTTTTTTTTTCTTCGTTTTTCTTCTTTGGTAAAATAAAAATTGTTTTTGATCTTTTTGATATTTTTTAATTATTTATAAATTATTAAATTTTGTGTTTGTTCTCTAGTAAATTTTTTACATTTATTATTAGTTCCTTTGAAAAAAAAATATTAATGACGAAAAATAAAATGATTATTTTATTAAGAATTCAATGAAAAAATAATTATCAAAAAATAAATATAAAATTCAGATATTTATTAAAAATCATAAATATTTTAACCTATTTAAAATAAATAAATCAAAGTAATTAGTTGATCAATGTATATTTAAACATCAATATAGCTTCTAGATATTGACACTTTTTATGTCCAAAGATATTTTTTGTGTACAATGATTGTTTTGAGGTTCCAACTAATTATAACCTCATCCATATTATCTTAAATCCCCACTAGGTTGACCCTAATGACTCTTGTGTCCAAGATATTCAAGTGATTAATTTGATGCCCTTATGTATACTTGCATATGACCAAATTACTAATGTATTTGATATTTTACTCATCGATTTTAAAATTAATATACTCACAGGAAATCATTGTTATACTATATTTAATTCCTCATATTTTTCTTTTACTCATTTTACTCCTTCATAAATTGTTTATGTGATGTTAATTTTTTTTATCTAAATTTCTTGTATTTTTAACGGTTATAAATTTTTTGGCGTCTTAGACTACAATAAATGTTTACTTTTGTAAATTTTTTTTGTTTCAAACAATCTGATTTTAGAGTTTTGATTTTTTTTAAACTTTTATGATAATTTTAATCTGTCACAAAATTTTCAAGCAAATTTTACTAACATGCCTTCACTTAACTGTTGAAATTAATGCTAAAGACTAAAAACAAAATGAAATAATTTATGAGGGACTAGAATAATACAAAAATTAGTAAAAGACTAAAAATAGAAATCAAGATAAAATGAGGGACTAAAAATAAATTTAATCTTATCTTTTAATTTCACCTTCTTATTTTTTTTTCATGCATTTAATCTTTAAGTTTCACATTTACTAGTACTATATATTTCATTGAGCTTTTAGATATATATTGTAAATTTGTAGGATTTAGTTGTTGCTGGCATTGACACAACATCATCAAGCACAATGGAATAGATTATAGCAAGAAGAGAGTTATCTTAGGGCATTGGCAAAGATTATTATTTATCTTTCATATTTTATATTTGATTCTTTGAAGCGATGACTAACCATTAGTTGTGTATATAATGAGATGGACAAACCAATTTCAAATAAGCGTAAATAATGTTCATTATATAAAACTGAAGGACATAATCATAATAACTATCTATAAAAATTAATATCATTTTCTTTTTAATTTTATGTTTCTATTTAATTTGAATTGTTCATTTTATGTTATTTTTATTTTAACAACTATTTTTATTACTAAACTATTTTTTCTTGTTAATATCAAAATAATTTTTAAAATAAAATTAATTAATATTACTTTACGAAATTATTAATTTACTTAATGATAATTGTAAAAATTAATTAATTTTGTTTTATAAATTATAAGTTAATATTTTTGTTTGTGTTAGTAATTTTTTAATATTTTTATTAAACGAATATATAGTATATTTTAATATTTTTATTTAAATTTAACTCTTTTTCATTATTTTTTTAATTTGAAAAACAAATAATAAACCTTAAAAATAGTAAAAAATATAGAAAATATTTTAAATAAAACAATATTCAAAAAATATAAAAATATTAAACAAACCCATATTAAAAAATATTAAAAAAAAATAAACATACATTAATTCATTAAATAATAAAATATTTACAATTTTAAAATTAAAAATATACGTTAAAAAAAATTGAAGTCACAAATTATGTTACGATTTTAATAAAAAAAATTATTTCCTTCAAGAGTTTAAAGTTGTGCTAAAATAATTTTACGATGTTAAAATCGTATTAAAAAACTAATTGAAGTCGTGAAATATTTTCAATTTTAATATAAAAAATTTTAAGAAATAGAAGTGGTAACATATGTTCCAACTTTCAATTCAGAATTAATAACAAATTGGTACATATCCCAAGGAAGTTATTAAGTTTTTTAATTTTAAGGGATTTTGTTAATATATATCCTATTTTACCCTTTTTAAATGATTTATTTTCACAAAATTAATAAAACATATCCGAGAATTTTAACTAATCTATCATAGAAGTTTCTTTAGTCTAAAATTCATTGTTTGGATGTTGTTTTATGAAGAATTTAAATTTTTGAAATTTTAAAACCAAATTTTAAAGCCAAATTTTAAATATCTAAAAATGTTGAATTTTAGTTTTCTTCTAAAATGTTAGAAATTGAAATTCTGTGTATTTTCTTTATAATCTTCGTCCGCTTTTCCATTTAAGTTCTCGAAATTCCATTTTCGAACTTGCGACTCTTGCCTCACCGATGATCCTATTCTCTTTGCATTCATTTTCTTTCGATCTCACAATTTTTATTTTTTTTATAAAACACAAAATTTTAAAAATAAAAGAATTTCAATTGAAATATTTGAAATTTTTAGAATTTAAAATTTTTCAAAATTTTAAATTCGCTCATCTAAACACACTCTTGATTAATTGTCATAAGTTTTTTCTCCCACATTTAAAGTTTCCAATGATCTTTCTCTCTCTTGAAATACAAAAAATTATGGTTATTTATTTTCCACTAAAAATTCTCAAATTTCTATTGGAGGGCCCTAAAAGCAATTGTGAAAAATAAAATATATGATGAAAAAAAGAAAAAATATGGAAATTATTATAAAAGTTTATTGTATAAATAACGTACGTTACTCTCATTTTTATAATTAATATTATTAATCATACACTAAATAATAATTTCTATACTTATTTTTCTCTTTATATATCTTTCCCTATCATATACTTGCACACGTTTTTTTTTTTCCTTTCTGGAAAGTCTTCATAGAACACAATCACATGTTTATAACAGCGACAAGCAGATAAACGATGATCTTCTATTAATATATTTTTTAATTCAGTGGAAAACAAAAAGAAATGCAAAACAACCACGCAAGTGAACAATATATGAAAAAGACGGATTGTTAGAGAACTTCCACTTAAGTAACTCAAACATTAATTGCTATATTTAGTAATTTATAGTTTGCATACTTCTTTATAATGATTTATTATTATTTTTAGTTTAACTAATACAGTTATGTTTTCTCCAAACTGTAAATTTAAAAAGTTTTTAAATTAATCCCAGAATTAACCTTATTCTTTAATATTTTATCATTAATCTCGATTTCAATTTAACAAATTTTTATATCAATTGTTTAAAGAATAAATGCTTCATTATTTTTAGGTCCCATACTTGTATAGATAACTGTTATATGGAAATAAATTGGTGCACGTGAAAATTTTAAATTTAACCTCCAAAGAGTGCGTCAAATTGATTCTATTGTAAAATTTTAAAATTATTTTGTTATCAATGTTCAATTATTAATTTGATATTAAATTATAAAATTTAAAAATCAATTTATCATTAAATTATTTGCAGGAGGAGTAGTCTGTAACATTTTTTATACATTCAAACATTAAAAGTTGAATTTTTCATTTTCTTGTTTGAGGACCAAAATGAGTATTTATTCATAAGCCTATATAGATTATATCCTCGCCATAAGGGTTGAAGCCGTAAGCTATGGACTACCTCACAACACTTCTGCTACTGATTAGCATAGTGAGTCGCAATGAGATGTTACACTTATTTATGGTTAGTATTTAATTTTCCAACAATTAAATCTTATAAATTACAATTTACTTGTTTTTCTAGCCATTCAAAAACATATTTATGATTTGTAATTTCATTTTGATAATTAGCAACAGTGATGGCTCAAAGTTTCAATTCTTGGTTCTGTTCTCTATGTTTTTTTAGTCTACTGGTTTTAGTGTTGGGTCAAGGGACTGCTGTTCTGCATCCCTTGCCTGATGCATGTGATTTGAGGTTACTTCTTATACCAATTACCAAGGAATAAAATTTTACCTTTTGCTGATGTAAAAAAGTATCAAATTTTATGAATCAAGCCCTATATTTGAAATAACCATCATTATATTTAAACATCAGTTTAGCTTCTTATAGTTTAGTAGCTAAGACCCAAATTTTGTTTTACATGATTTTAACTTTAATTTACTCGAAAAAAAAGCAAGTGATCCTTAGTACATACATGGATTTATATAAACTTTATCTCTCAATTTCACTTTCTTAATTTTTTTTTTCATGAATTTAATATTTAATCTTCACCTTTTTTTCTTTCTGATATATGTACGTTTCATTGAGCTTTGAAATAAAATTATATTACTAGGATTTATTTGTGGCCGGGATTGACACAACATCAAGCATTGTGGAGTGGATTGTGGCAGAACTATTACGCAACCCACATAAATTGGCAAAAGTAAGAACAGAGATATTTGAAGTGATTGGCAAAGATGGAACACTTGAAGAACAACACATCTTAAAGTTGCCATTTTTACGAGCAGTGGTGAAGGAAACTCTTCGTTTGCACCCACCAGGTCCATTTTTAGTACCCCACAAGTGTGATGAAATTGTAAGCATATGTGGCTTCAAATTGCCTAAAAATGCACAAATCTTGGTCAATGTGTGGGCCATAGGAAGAGATCCAACCATTTGGGAGAATCCAGAAATGTTTATGCCTGAAAGATTTTTGGAGTGTGAGATTGATTTTAAAGGTCATGACTTTGAACTCATTCCTTTTGGGACAGGCAAAAGGATATGTCCTGGATTGCCATTAGCTCATAGGTCAATGCATTTAGTGGTGGCATCCCTTGTGCATAACTTTGAATGGAAGCTAGCTGACGGGTTAGTGCCAGAAAACATGAACATGGAGGAGCAATATGGAATAAGCATAAAGAGGGTCCAATCCCTTCTAGTTGAAGCCATTTCAATCAAGCACGATTAGTTATATATTAGAGCAATGCTCCTGATTTGCAAGGATATGTATAATTATATATATACTAGTATCTAACCGTGCATACGTACGAGACGTTTGATTTTTTATCTAGTAAGTATTGTAATTTTCGATTACATGATAGGAATAAAAAGAAATATAGTCATAAATGTATGCTACAAAAACAAAATCAAATATTTATAATAATATTGTACTTAAAAATACAAAATATTGGATATGTATTTATGAGATGTGAATGTAGAATTAATGAAATGGAAATTGAATTTATTTAACTTTTATGGTGATTTTAATCTGTCACAAAATTTTCAAGCAAATTTTACTAACATGTCTCCATTTAACAGTTGAAATTAACGTTAGAGACTAAAAACAAAATGAAACAATTTATGAAGGACTAAAATAATATAAAAATTAGTAAAAGACTAAAAATAGGAATCAAGATAAAATGAGGAATTAAAAATAAATTTGATCTTGTCTTTTAATTTCACCTTCTTATTTTTTTTATGCATTTAATCTTTAAGTTTCACATTTACTAGTACTATATATTTCATTGAGTTTTTAGATATATATTGTAAATTTGTAGGATTTACTTGTTGCTGGCATTGACACAACATCAAGCACAATGGAATGGATTATAGCAGAGTTACTACGCAACCCAAATAAATTGGCCAAAGCAAGAAGAGAGTTATCTCAGGCAATTGGCAATGATGTACCACAAAAATAGAAGCCGCTGGAGCCATTTTTTTTTAATTGTTCAATTGTGTTTTTCTTTTTCTTTTCCTTCCTTTTCTAGCACAAAACAAAACAAAAAAATATATCAATAGAAGAACTGTTTCTCTGCCACTCATTCACTAAACCTGTGATATAGTATTTCTCAGCCACTCTTTTTCTATTTGTTTCCCTTGTAAAAAAATTATTTTATAAATATATATGATATAGGACTAAATTGAGGATCTAGAGGTCAAAGGCTTAAGCCATGGATTACCAAACAATACTTCTACTTATTACCTTTGTGAATGCAATCATTCTCATCTTCATCCCTAAATTATTCAACCATACTCCAGAATCTACCAACCTTCCACCCGGGCCACACCCTTTTTCTATCATAGGAAACATCTTGGAAATTGCCACAAATCCACACAAAGCAGCCACCAAACTCTCTAGAATTTATGGACCTCTTATGACTTTGAAAATTGGTAGCATAACTACCATAGTAATCTCTTCTCCTCAATTAGCTAAACAAGTATTGCATGAAAATGGCCCAGTCTTTTCTAGCAGGACAATCCCACATTCAGTCCATGCACTTGACCATCACAAATATTCTATTGTGTTTATGCACCCATCACCCAAATGGAGGAAACTTAGAAGAGTTTGTGCAACAAAAATATTCTCCCCACAAGCACTTGACTCCACTCAAATCCTTCGCCAACAAAAGGTTCATAAATTATTGGATTTTGTAGAAGAAAGATGCAAGAAAGGTGAGGTTTTGGATATTGGTGAGGCTATCTTTACAACAACCCTTAATTCCATTTCAACCACTTTGTTCTCTATGGATTTGTCTAATTCTACATCTGAAGAGTCTCAAGAGAACAAGAACATTATTCGGGCTATGATGGAGGAAGCTGGAAGGCCTAATGTTGCAGACTTCTTCCCCATTCTTCGTCCACTTGACCCTCAGCGATCTTTTGCAAGGATGAGCAATTATTTTAAGAAGATGTTTAAGATTATTGATGGAATTACTGAAGAAAGAATGTGTTCAAGACTTTTGGAAACTGACTCCAAGGTGTACAAGGATGTACTGGATTCACTTATCAACATTGAAGAAACCGGTTATCAACTGAGTCACAATGAGATGTTACATTTATTTCTGGTTAGAATTTAAATGTTTTCCAATTATTAAATTATATAAATTATTTGTACTTATTTTTCTAACTATTGGAAAGATTAATTACGATATTGTGATGCCATTTTTATAATTAAAGCAAGCCCATTGCAATATCGTTCAAAATTCTAAGTTATCAATTGTTATTAATTAGGTGTTTAGACATCAGTTTAGCTGCTAAGTTGATGCTTGTTAACTCCAGGATTTTTAAGTGATTAATTTAATCCCCTTATACTTATAGAGGATCAAACTATGTATGTATCTGTTCACTATTAATTGAAATTTTACCCGTCAATTTTAACTTTCATTTACTCCCAAGTAATCCTATCACCTATCACTATGCATTTGTATCTCATTTTTGCAAGCATTTAATCTTTAAGCTTCACCTTTTACTGATACCATGTACATGTGTATTTCATTGAGTTTTGATATAATGTTGTATTAGTAGGATTTACTTGTTGCTGGGATTGACACAACATCAAACACAGTGGAATGGATTATGGCGGAGCTACTACGCAACCCAGATAAAATGGAAAAAGCAAGAAAAGAGTTATCTCAAACAATTGACAAAGATGCAATAATTGAAGAATCACACATCTTAAAGTTGCCATTTTTACAAGCAGTGGTGAAGGAAACTCTTCGCTTGCATCCTCCTGCTCCATTTTTAGTACCCCATAAGTGTGATGAAATGGTAAGCATATCTAGCTTCAATGTGCCTAAAAATGCACAAGTCTTGGTCAATGTGTGGGCTATGGGACGAGACCCAGCTATTTGGGAAAATCCAGAAATGTTTATGCCTGAAAGATTTTTGGAGCGTGAGATTGATTTTAAAGGTCATGATTTTGAATTCATACCTTTTGGGGCAGGTAAAAGGATATGCCCAGGATTACCGTTCGCTCACAGAACAATGCATTTAATGGTGGCATCTCTTGTGCATAACTTTGAATGGAAACTAGCTGATGGGTTAATGCCAGAACACATGAACATGAAGGAGCAATATGGGTTGACCTTAAAGAAGGCTCAACCACTTCTAGTTCAAGCGATTGCAATCACGCACATTTAATTATATATCTTAGAGTAAATGCTCTTGAATTTATCTGGATATATATATATATATATATATATATATATATATATATATATATATATATATATATTATGTACTTCTCAATTCTCACTACTTGTCGCTTACCGTTTAATAAAGGATGGGTCATGGGTGTATTACTTCTTAACAAGTAAATTAGTTTAAATAAAGCACCCATTCATATATACTCATTTTGTTTAATATATAATATAATTATTAAATCTCTTTAAAATTGATCAAATTTATAAATTAGAAGATCTTAATTATTAATTTTTAAAATATCTCAATTAAGTCATTGTTATTATGATTGTTATTGTCTTTGTCATGATGATTGTTGTTGTAAAATAGGTTATTGCCACAATCCATGAGTGGTTGGGCTGCTACACGACGCAAAATAGAAGAGGTGTTGCTAGATGCATCTAATATTATTGTTGGTGTACCCAACACTTAAGGTGAAATGATGAAAATATCCTTGATCCGTAAATCATTTAAGTTGATCCGTAAAAGTCTTATGGATCAACTTGATCCGTAAACTTTTTACGGATCAAGTTGATCCGTAAGACTTTTATGAATCAAGTTGATTCGTATTATTCCGTAAAAGGCTTACGGATCAAGTTGATCCATATCAATCTTACGGATCAACTTGATCTGTACGATTTAAGGACCACCCTCACACACACCTATCACAAATGCGGAAAAAAAAGCATGGACAATTTTGATATTTTAAAAAAATGCTGGGTACACCAGCAATAATGCTGGGTGCACCTAACAACACCCAAATAATAGAAGCCACTCATGTCTAACACCTGTCATTTGCATCCTCCTGCCTTTGATATTGTTCACTTGCGTTCTTTTTGGAAAATCAGTATCCTATGTCTGGAAATTCTACACCCTCGGTGTATATAGTTAACTGTGTATAAATATAATAAGGCTTAAGTATTTCTTTTTCCAGTAATTTAGTATTTTTTTATTTTTATTCTTATATTTTTTTTCCTATTTTAATCTTCATAAAAGGTGTCTTTTTTATTTTTTTCTTAAAGTGTTTTAGATAATAATATTTTTACTGTTTAAAACATTTTTTTATTATTTAAAGTGTTATTTAAAATATTTTTTAAAATAAAAAATAATACGAACATATTTTATAAGGATTAATCCTAATGATGAGTATCTTTGTAAAAAATAATACAAACACATTTTAAAAATAATATAAACACGTTTTATAGTTAACATGTTGTAAAAATAATAATATAAAAATAATACAAACACGTTTTAAAAATAATTTTTTTAGTGTTCAACGCATTTTTTATTATTAAAATGTTTAATGATGATTATCTTTTTATTATAATTGGTTAATAGTGCTATACAGTTACTAACAGTCACACATGATTATAACATGTGTAAATATGATTAATTTTGCTTTATAAATGGTTAATAGTAAATAAACATAATTATATAAAATTATTGATACATAGTTAATAGCATCACGAAATTATTAAATTTTCTAATGATGATCAAATTTGTATCACAAGTGATAAATAATATTACGTGGTTATTAAAATATTTAATAATTCTTTTGACGATATTCAAGTTACTATTAAACATATATTAATGTTAAGCGGTTTATTTCAGTTGGTTACATAAAGTTGGTTAAGTAAATATATGTGACTTGTTATAAATCTTTTGACACTATCGATTCTTTCAAATAAAAAACATTAATAATTATATGATCATGTTTATATCCATAAAACATAATTAATTATATTTACATATATAATTAACTGATTATAAAGTCACCTAAAATATGTAATTCTTTGCTATTCTTTTTCTTTCTTAGAATTTAGGTTTGTAGGATAAGAATTATTTTTTTATATATAATTAATTTGTTCACATTATTAGTTCACATAAGTTGTTTTACACATCTTTCTTTTGTTGAAAAATAGATATTTTGAGCTTGAAGTTTATAAAATTAGAAATATATATGTATTCAATAATGATATGATAACATGTGACTCATAGATCCAATAATAATTATTAAGATAAACTTTGATATTATTTTAAAATTTGAGTTTGGATATAACTCAATCTTAACTAGTTTATAAATGAGAATTACATTCACTTGTATATTTTAATTCAACCATACCACTTATGTAAAAAATTGTTTTATAAATATCATGTAGGACACAGTATATCTTGAGGTTAAAGGATAAGTCATGGACTATCAAACAATACTTCTACTTATTACCTTTGTGAGTGCAACCATTCGCATCTTCATTCCCAGATTTAACCAAACCTCTGAATGTTCAAAGCTTCCTTGCCTATAATAGCAAAAATCCACACAAAGCACTCACCAAACTCTTAAGAATCTATGGACCTCTTATGACTTTGAAATCAGGCAGCATAAGCACCATAGTTATTTCCTCTCCTCAAGTAGCAAAACGAGTGCTGCATGAAAATATTCTCCCCACAAATGGAGGAACCTTAGAAGAGTTTGTGCCACAAAAATATTCTCCCCACAAGTGCTCGACTCCACTCAAATCCTTCGCCAACAAAAGCTTCGGGATTTATTGGATTTTGTGAAAGAAAGTTGCAAGAAAGGTGAGGTTGTGGACATTGGTGCGGTTGTCTTTGCAACAATACTTAATTCCATTTCAACCACTTAGAAAAGCCTCAAGAGTTCAAGAACATTATTCGGGGTATGATGGAAGAAGCTGGAAGGCCTAATGTTGCAGATTTCTTTCCCATTCTTCGTCCACTTGACCCTCAACGTGTCCTTGCAAGGAGGAGCATTTATATTAAGAAGTTGTTTGAGATTATCGATGGAATTATTGAAGAGTGTGTTCAAGAGCTTCAAAAACTGACTCCATGGATGTATTGGATTCACTTCTTAACAACAATGAAGAAACTGGTTCTCTGTTGAGTCGCGATGAGATGATACACTTGTTCATGGTTCGTATTTCGTTTTCCAATAAATAAGCTTTATAAATTATAATTTACTTATTTTTCTAGTATGGTTGGTATAAAGTTTCAATTCTAAGTTATCAAATTGTATGAATTAGGTGCTTCAAATAACCATCAAATTAGTTGCTCAATGTATAACTTAACACCAATTTATCTCATTGATGGTTGTTATGTACAGGATTGATAAATAATGATGCCCTTATGGCCTTAGACTTTTGGGGACATTTATCCACTATTATTTTATATTTTACTCATGAACTTAACTTTAATTAATTCACTCATAAGAAATCAGCAAGTGTCCTATTACTGTGTTTTTCTATACTATAACCTTCATATCTGAAATTCAATTTCTTATTTTTTGCTAATACATTACATGTATATCTCATCGAGTTTTGTATTAGTAGGATTTATTTGTTGCTGGGATTGACACAATGTAACATCCCATTTTTTTTCATAAATAAATTTAAAAAGTTTTTTTAGTAAAAATAATAAAAATAAATAAATAGAGTAAATAATAGGTCGTAAATGCCCCTAGCTATAAATAGCAACATGCTTCTCTGCCTCTCATTTTCGTTTTTTCCCTTTTCATGTCAAAATCCTTTCTTTTTCCCGCAGCTCACTAAACCTATCTCAGAAAAACAAAGATCTCAGACTCATTCACCATTGGATCGTCGTGAAATTTAAACACCAAGTTCACAACCCAGTTCCGAGCATTCTCACCGTTGGGAATTTCAAAATCATGTCTGAGCTTATAGGAAAATCATTCGCATTGTAGCCTTTTAATTTCCCGCAGAAACCCAAAACTGTCTCGATAAAACTATGATCCCGATTTCGTTAACCGTTGGATTTTCATGAAATTTGGATATGTTGTTCGAAATTCAATTGCGCACACTTGAACCGTTGGGATTTGCGAGATAATATTCGTGGAGGGAGAAAAATGAATCGCATGAAAATAGTACAAGTGGAGGTTCCAATTTCTTCTTCATCTCTCTGACGTTTGGGAATTCTATCGGAGCAATCGGAGGAATAACTGAAGGAATCTCAGGGGACCGCTAGAGATGCTGCTATCGCTGGCTAAAGACACGTGAGTCCGCTCAGAGGTAAGAGACGAGTTATTCACAATTGAGAATTAGCGAGAAAATGTGTACAGATCCTTAGAGATATCAACTGAAATAAGTTTTGGGGTGTTTTTCCAATTTTCATTTTATTCTTATAATTATTACAGTGAATTATATATGTTTGACAGACCAATTTTTGTGAAATTGATATGCTATTGTGTTGAGCGTGAACCCTATAAATCGAGTTTTTTTTAATTAATACGAATTGATGAAATAAAGTAAGGAGAAATTTAGAGAGAGATATTGATTTTGTATTTTCCCTATTTCTTGCTTTTTAGTTTTTTTATATATAATTTAAAAAATTAATATCATAATTGAAATTGACCAAAGTGTTCATATAATTATTTAGAATTTGTGTATTGAAAGCTTACTTTGTAATTTGTGATTCAATATGATGTATGTTAGTTTATATATATAGAGGTAATTATTTATATTAATAATTTATGTAAATAATATTGTAGAGTGTTATAGTATGATTCCAAAAATTATTAAGTGTTGGAGTTTGAGAATATTATGATTAAAATTGATGAACATGTGTATGTTGTACCTTATGAATATCATTAGGAATGTTATGAGATGGTTGATGTGATATTATGAGATGTTAAAGTGTGGACATGATATTCGATTGTGAATAAGTGGATGTGTTTAACATTTGATGTTGCATTAATTATATTGGGAGCTATGAATTATACAATAACCCGACCAATGTTTATGCGCAGTGTTAAAGAAAAAGTGTAGGTTCCTAGTTAGGAACCAGTGTTAAATTGTAGCGCAATTGTGTTAAACATGTTTGAAACATGAGTGTATAATTCATGAGCAGTGCTTATAAATGAAATATGTGATAAATTGTGGAATAATATGTTGCCTTGAGATTATAATATTGTTATTGAGATTGAGTAAAAGTGTAAAGTAAAACAGGTGTTGAATTGTGAGATACGTAAAAACATGTGATAGTGGATTGTAACATTATGAGATGTGAAATTGTGAATGAGTTTTGGTCGTGAATAAGTGTGTGATTAACTCTTGATGTGACATTATTGGTGTTGTAAGCTATGAATTGTACAATAACCCGACTAGTGTTATCTTGAGAAAAATGTAAATGCACAGTGTTAAAGAGAAAATGTAGGTTTCCTATTTAGGAACTAGTGTTAAATTGTAGCGCAATATGTTGTACGTGTTTAAAACATGAGTGTGAGGTCGTGAGTATTGTATAATTCACGAGCAGTGTCTGTGTGCTAAAATGATTTTAGGGGTTGGACCTGAATCAGGAGGGAGAGGCCTTAACGGACTCTTCGGAGTGTAGGCCTTGGGGGTCACCGGGTTTGAGTGCTCCTTTAAGCCTATGCTGATCCCATATGGTTGGAGCATTCTCGCAAAACATCGTGACCCTGACTGGTCTCCCTATGATCTTACTTAGTGAGAGTGACCTGACAAACCCATTGTTTGGTGTGTCTTGTTATGTACTCCTAAACGCCCCAGGGTGGTTTTTCATTGACATGGTACCACATTGCATATAGGCTTGAGTCTTAGCATAACTATCTCATGCGCTTGCTAATTGTTTATTATGAAATTGATGTGTTATTATGTCTTGATCAGAGCGTGTGATTCTTGTGTAATGTGATTGATGATTAAAGAGTGAACTTTGAATGACAAAGTAGTGGAATTACGTGAATTACGTGTAACTTAGTTTTATTTGGTTTATATGATATGTATATCTAGTTGTCTTGTTCCTTTATTAGTTAGGAATGTGATAACTCACTCTCCGTGTGTTGTTTGTGTTTGGATCCTGTGATGATCTTGAACTTTGTGTTCGGGGGAGCAGATGACTAGGTGAATTGCTTTAAGGAACCATGTGCTGAAGGACGTCGGGACACAACGCTCTGATAGGATGTGACATTGGGGTATAGGGTTTTATAGACGACCTTGTTTGAACTGAAGTTAATTTATTATTTATTTAGAAAAGTTTTATGATGATGTTAGAAAGGTAAATGTGAGCCTGCTACCCTCTTGAAAGGCTTGTATTTAAATATGTTTTAAAAACTTGAATTAAGTTTAATTTTTTTAATTATTTCTTTTATTATTAGTACATATGTGTGTGGGGTAGAGGGTGTCACACACAACATCAAGCACGGTGGAATGGATTATGGCAGAGCTACTACTTAACCCAGATAAATTGGCAAAAGCAAGAAAAGAGATATTTCAAACAATTTGCAACTCTTCGCTTGCATCCACCTGCTCCATTTTTAGTACCCCATAAGTGTGATGAAATGGTAAACATATGTGGCTTCAAGGTGCCTATAAAAGCACAGGTCTTGGTCAATGTGTGGGCTATGGGACGAGAGCCCACTACTTGTTGGGAGAATCCAGAAATGTTTATGCCTAAAAGATTTTGGCAGTTGCTTGGGGCACCCAGTAATTTTGCTGGGGCACCCAGCAACATGGGTGAAAGGGCGAAAATGTCTTTCACCCTTTAATATAAAAGCAACACAGTGACTCGTTCGTGCATTTCCGAAATTTCTTCTTCTTTCTTTCTTTCTTGAGAGAACGCTTCTTCTTCTTCCTCCGAGAGAATGGTTGTTCTTCTTCCTTCGAGAGAACGATCCCTCTCCACTTCGTGGCTTCATTTCCGCACTGCCTCCTCTTCTTCTCTGACGGCCTCTCCACTGTCGATTACGGCCTCGTTGCCTCCTCTTCATTTCCTCACTGTTGCGGCGGCTTGTTCTCCCGTCGAGATTAGTGAATCTTCTTCCTTTTGTGGTTCTTGTTCTGCCTTGCTGTGTATTGTGTATTGTTTTGTGTTTTGGTTTGCATTATTGCTGCTTGTTTTGTGTATTGTTGGGCGTCTTGTTCTGTGGTTCTCTGTCTGCTTTGTGCTTATTTTGTGAAAAGGCCATACGAATTGATAATATGTGCTGATCCGTATGGTTAAATTTTGTAATTGGTTGAATTTAATAATGAGAAAAAAAATTTCATTTAGTCATTAATTAAAAATAATTTATTTAAAAAACATGACCAAATTTTTTCAAAAACAATGGGATAATATTATACATGACAAAACAACTATTATATATAAGAACATTGTTGCAACAAATTTAGAATCAACACATGATAAACAACTAATATATAATTAAAATGTTCATAATAATTAAAATGTTCAAAATTCTAAATTATTCATAAACACGACCAATAGAGCACACGGTTAACCTGACACTTGATAGTATAAAGAGTGTCATCTTGAGAATGATCTGGGAGGCAATTGGTCTTGAATATGGTAAGAAAAAATGCATTGTTACCATAATGATACAAGGATACTAGATGATATCCGGTCAGATGGTAAAAATCTCATAGTACTGTCCACCCTACTACAATGACTGGTTGGTCCAAATCTTTGTTGTACACAACGTTATGATAATTTTCGTCTTTGTCAACCAAATGCCATACACCGTCCAGCGTGTCATTCCACTTGATAGCATATATCTTATCAACTTCACCGAAAATCTACATGTCATATCACAAAATAAGGTTGGTTAGTTACAGGAGATAATAAAAAAATCAAATGTTAATTAAATCAAAATGAACATGACCTGATCCTTGACGTGAATGGTCCGGAAAAAAGCCTTTGGTGGAGCCGTGACATTCTACATCATGTTTGCCAATTCCCTTCATTTCCCATCTTCTTCAATTGTTAATTCTAACATGATTAACATTCAAGCAATTAACAAACATTCAAGCACAAAACAAAATTAACATTCAAGTAACTATATGTTAATTCTTAGTAAGCACATTCACAAAAGAGATGAAAGTTTACATTTTGGGCATGCCCATCATTGTTTTTCTTGTCCTTTAACGACCCAGTAGCCCCTGAAAAAGAAAAAAAAAAGACACAAATGAGAAACAAAAAAAAAAAGGAGATGGAAGGTGAGAGAGAAAAGAGAAGGAGAAGGACCATTTGAATGTGTGAAAGAGATGATTTGGCAAAGTTTGGAGGACAAAGCGTCGTGTTTGGAAGGATCAGGTGGAGGAGGGAGGCCAATGTAGCCACCATGAGCAGCCCTGTAGTTTTTTCTCTCTTCTCTTTCCCTGTCCTCCCATTACTCTTTTTCTCTATTGTAAAACCCTAATATATTTCTTTTTATTCTTCAACAATAAACAAGCAAATTAGAGTCTAACAGAATTTTGGTTTGGTTTTGCGCCACTTTTTATTTTTCGGATCCCTGGAATTTTTTAAATTGTTATTGTTATTGTTTGAATAATATCTACAAAATGATACTTTAAAAGATATTAAAAATGTCTTTCATAGATAATTTTTTTTTTACATAAGGATATTTTTCTAAAATAAAACTAAAAAAAATTAAGGATATTGCAAAAAAAAAAAAAACAATTTTTTCCGATAAAATATAATGAGTTAAATATATAATTTTTTTTAACCCAAATTAACTTAATCTTGTTTAACTTAAACCAAAATCAAATAGGGAGTTTTCTTTACTGAAGATATTAAATTTCAAAAGTAATACTGAAATAAAAATCGGTCAATACTCAATTCATTGACAATTGACCCCTCAATCAATAAAACGAAAATGCACTTCGAAAAGAGGGAGTGAAAAACAAAACACTCAACCAAATAGTTGCCCTCTAATGGATTGGTCAATTTGTTAACCTCAATGTAAAATTAAAAGATTATTACTTTATGAGTGATTATATGACTATAAATTATTTAATGCTTTACATTTTTGTGACGAATAAGAACAATAAATATAAATTACTGAATTTGATTTTAATGATTAAAATTAAAAGATAAATATACGTAACATTTTAAGTGAGAATATAATTATTAACTAACTTTTAATCACGATCATTTATTTATGCTTTATAATCCAAATTTACAATAGTCATTTTTAATATGTGAAGTATTCTCATTATATATGCCTTATATTATGTTATAATATTTTTTTTGTCATCGTTGCATATATATTGTTTCAACTTAAATATTAAACTAATGAAAACACTTATTCAACTTTCAATGATTGAACTAATAACGATGAAATAATGTTATTTTAATTTTTAATATAATATACTAATATTAGTATTATAAACAAAATAATATTTAGAAATTCATCATATTAATAGTTAAACTTCACCTTTAAATGTAATTAAAACAAAACGAGACAAGAAAATATCAATCAATTTTTTTAATTGTCTAAAATTTTGTATAACTTACATTCTGAAAATTTTAAATTCAATGGTTAGAATAATAAAGTTACTTGTAATAAAAAGTTATTGAATATATTACTAAATAATGTCTAACAATAAACGATCACCCACAACGCAATTTGATCGAACTAGCAGAGCCTATCCTCGTTAGCAACATCGACGTGGGTTCACGAAGCTGGTTATAACAAGAGAAATAAAAACGGAAGAAACAATAACAATTGAAACTTGGTTAATATATTAACAAATATTGACGACTCAAAGCTCAGAATCTAATCAATCGCAACGTCTGAAAAGCAGCAAGCAGCATTACAAGAAAGAATAGCTATTAGATTTTCATTCTCTATAATAAAAAAATGGTGGGACAAAAATGGCTCAAACCTCAGTCGCAACTCAGAAGCCTGTCCAATATCAACACTATAGCACAACCGGAGGAGCAAAGAACCCTCTGCTAAATCTAAGGAATCTAACTCTAGTGGTAACAATAGAATGTTACATATGCCACAAGATATTTCTAAACCATTGGGGCGCAACCAAAATGCTTACAAACATGTGTCATAACCTCTACCTAATTTTCCTAACTCATTATGTGTAGAAGATCTGTAACCCATTAATGTATACCCTAAAAGCTATGATTTTATGAGAGGCTGAAGCCCATCACCTTCCCAGCCAAGCTTGAGCATTTGATCGACCACTTTCAAGCTTAACTGCAAACAATAAGTAGCAGTGTCAATAACCATGGAATGGAACAGTTTAGGCATTTGAACAATTGGAGGCGTAATTGAGAGACTGTAGGTATTATAATCAGATAAAGAGTTGGCTGTCATGGACATCTCATTGGGGGCTGTTATCACCTAAACTTCTAACGTGGTAAAAATAATAATGGAAATTCCACAAGACACTAGTATAAAGCAGAATATTTTGATTCTGTGGAGTTGGTTTCAGAGATACAAAGAAATATTAAAATCTACCAAATTGCTCAAATTGTGAAGTAGTGACTCCTAGTAATATGCACTCTTAAGAAACTAGACCTCAATGGATATATGAAGTTTGTTCTGGTTACTGATTTACAAGTCAGTGGAAGGGGGAACAAACACTACACTTCAAGGACCATTGATATTTGACAAGAAAATTTTAACTTACAGCTGGGTCAGTGAAGATTATCAATTGTTTATCCAAAGTTGAAACCAAAAGATTTGTGTTATCCTTGTTTAGAGCCAGAGCTGTGATATCTTGCCCTTCACCCAGCTTCAACACATGAAATACCTACAAAAAATAGTATGACAGAGTAGTTAGCACTAGGATAATCAGCTGAAGATCCACAGTCCAAGGGTAACAGCTACTACATGAGACTCATGAGCTTTGAGAAAACTGTATTGTATTAGGACACCCACAGAAAATGTTGCACCAAGAACACTTTGTTTCATTAGAACATAGAAGTCAATTATTTTATTTGAAAATACATATCTGCAGTTGTTTTCTATAATAATTCCCCTAAAAGACCAGAAATAAAGCTTGCTTTGATTATTGCTCTTCCAGATTGAGTGCTTGGTTATGGTGTAAGAAAATGAGTAATAAAAAGAAGCAATCTAATGAGAAAATTTTAACGTAAATTTATATTTGACATTTTAATCCTGTACCTCCAGAGTGTGCATATCCAGGAAGCAAATTGATGGTGATGGTACATCTATTCGGGAGTTATCAAAAGTTTCTTCTGATTCTGAATCAAAATCAACAACACCTGACTTATTCGACTGTGAATCCGGACTGCTATTATAGGCTCTACCATTTTCAAGGGAATTAATGCCAATCAAAGCACTTGTCCCATCAACAGAAATTTCCATGCAACCAATACTGCAAAAGAAAGATAATTGTGCACTTGCAATCGGAGTACCATTGAGTGTAAAAGTACTGAAAGTATGCTGTGATTCATTCCAGGTCATTACAACCCCTTCAGAGGAAAGGCAAACAGTATGGGCCTCCACACCATCGAGCCTTCTAATTAAACGTCCCCTTCTTATAGAGTGCAAGAGAACATCTGATGAATGGGAGCAGGAAACAACTATCCCAAGATCTGAGTTAACACAACAACTGAGTATTTCACTGTGGTGCCCCCGAAGTACCTGTATAGGACCCTCGATTCGACGTCTCCGGTCTTTTTCTATTAAGTGCAATGAACTATTACTGGTTGAAGACGATGTGCCTGTCCCAGTGGAATGTTCTGATACGACACTTGAGTGAGATGAAAGTGCCCTATGTATTCTCCAGAGTAATACTGTTGTGTCTCGGGATCCTGTAACTAGGTAGTTACTATCAGGTGAAAGACCGAGGCAAGTTACAGGAGCACAGTGCCCATAAGCTGTTTCTAATGTTTTAGCTCCATCTGAGGATATTAGCCTAATGCTATTATCAGCATGCCCACCTATTCAATCAGAAGCAAAACTACAAAATTAGATATCAAATAATAAGTACACAAAATCAACTACAAGAAGATGTAGTCCAAGTTTCTAAAACTCTGTAAGAGCCAAAAGGATGAAAAAATATAATTTACTTTAAGCCAAAAAACGAATGAACTATTTCCCAGTAAAGGTTTTGGTAATCCTACACAACCCAGGAATTGGAAATATGGCAACTCAAGTCAGCAATGAACATCATCAATAAAATTTAAAAAGATACAGTAAAGGTCAATAATAAAAAAGAATCTAAAACTACTATTCATATATCCTGATAGATAGTGAATAATTATATTCTAATTTATTATTATTATTTCAATAATTGTAAATTTTCAAGATTTGATTGATGATTTGAATATGCTAACTTGGACTACCACAACATTTGGAACTAAAAGTTGAGCACCAGTCTTGGGACATTTAGCTTTATGGGCTTCTCACGTCCCAATTGTCATGCTTTATGGGTTACAAACGTACAGAAAATAGTTTCACCTGAACATAGAGATTAAATGATTTTGGATACTAAATATGACCATTATGCTTATGATTTCCATGTTGAAGGAAAGTTTCATTCAAAAATGATCTATCAGCCAAGCCAAAATGCCTGCCCTGCCACAACTGAACTGTCTTTTTTAGAAATCTGGCTCTAAGATTTAAATACATAGATACTTGAAACAATTGCTCCTTTGTGTTCAGCTGCTTCTGTTAGTGTAATTTGCTACAAATATTCAGAGGTAGAATTGAAGAACTAAAATTTGTTATATGTTTTATAAGATAAAAAATTAATAATAATTGACAAAATAATGTATACCTATGTGTGATCCTTAAATATGTGTTTTTATTTATCTTAAAAATGTTTTGAATTAAATGAAAAATTAAAGACGGAAAATTTTGAAAAATACAGGTTCAAACCAGTTTTCTGCACCAGGTTTGTCTGGTTCTGAAATAGCCAGGTTTTTCTAGTTACTAGACCTGTTCTTGGTCAAATGGGTCAGTTCGCTCTAGTTTTTAAAACTACATATATAAGTAAAAATTATAAAATCAAAATAATCCCACACATTTATGGTTCATACCCTAACAAAGATTCCTTGTAATTGATAAATGGCAGAATCTAATTAATTGACAATGTTGCAAGGCATGAGTATAAATCCATCAAAAGAGCTAGTTTGATAAAATAAATGCTAGAGGCAGCATATCCAAACAATGTTAAGCATTTCTATATTTACCAGTAATAACTTCTTTGTTGCTTGTTATAGAAACAATAGCTTGGCTTCTAATTCCAGAGACAGCAAATGCTACTGCTTGGGGGAATTGCCACTCCCCACCAGATGCAGCCGGTGCTTTGAACATGCGCATAATTGTACCACCAGCAGAGGCTAATATAGCTTTTCTATGTTGAAAGAGGAAAGGAGTACCCTGCCCATCAGGTGTATTGGGTTGCCACTTGTGTTGTGCTACATGAGCTGCTGGTGCATTTGTATCAACAACCACAACCGTATCTGAAGATGCATGAATGGCAGCTGCAGGAAGATTGCAGCGTTCTGGGAATGGAACAGCATATGGTTTGACTTCTTTTGGGTTGCGGAATATTGTCTGATATGATAAGAAATATATGCATTGTCACTATATTCACACCCATTCATCATCAACCATTAAGGAAACATGAAACAATGGGCATCTCAACACTTTATTAGTATTGATGCTCAGTCAAAATGTAATTTCTCAATAAAAACTGTCTAACTTATAGAGAACCAGCAGTTACCTGCAAATGCAGAACTTCTGCTAATGGCATTTTCTTCAAGTGAGGAACAGTCAGAAGTTGGGATGGTGTTTGTCCAAAATAAGCAATCTGATCTTGTATGGCACGCTGTTGTACCTTTACTTGTCATGAACAAAGGACAATAATAAGCAATCTGATTTGTTTAGTATGATGCAACAAAAGAGGTTTACTGTAAGTATCTTGCAACAGGTATATTCATAGGAGTTAATTACATGGACTTCCCCCGAGAATAGTAGTAATTACACTTAAACTGTACTTGTTTCAGATATTACACCTAACTTCCTGGCACATCCCTTGTTTTGTTACTTTTTAGGGTATTATGTGTATCCTCTTTCCCTTGTCAAGCACTATATACCATGTTAAGGAAGAGAGAAACAAGAGAATGAAGAGATGTGATGAAATCCATTTGTCTCAACTACACAACTGAGAATATTATTCATACCAAAAGTATTAAATACAAGGATTTTACAGATGCCCTAATTACCATAATTACATAATATTATACAACATATAATTACCATATTTACATACTATGCAGATTTTTTAGGGATTGCATTTTACTCGAACAAATAATTGAGTTGAAAATAAGGAGATGTGAAGGAGACATACTGGGTCAGAGATTTTATCAAGATCCACTGTCCCTTCATAGGTAGTATAAAAGAAAACATTATTTGCTGTAACAGCTTCCTTGCCTCGTTGCTTATACCTGTGCAGACCAACTCACTTGTAAACAAGACGTAAATTATCAAGGAATTATTATAAATGGATATTTTAAAAGAATAGTTATAGATACAATGGGATAACAAACTTATGAAAAAGCAAACAAAAAAAATGAAAAGAAAACACGCAGCAGGCCAAAGCTTGCATCCACACATCAAACATGGGCCGAAATTAAAAAATAGTTAGAAGCCTACCCAAATATGAGGTCAATCCACTCATGCAAATGAGCAGATACGTACTCGCTCTCTAGAGCCTTCCGGTGCTTATGAATAAAATCAACAGGATTTTCAGCCCAAGCAGGAAGTTTTACAGTATCTGGTATGACAGAAGTAAGCTATTAACCATGATATGCATTTGTGAGTATACAATGACATCTTCATTAAAGAAAAAAAGCACTAATGCAAAAATATCAATGAATATACCAAGCTTTCCTCCCATTTGTGTTGTACCAAAATCAATTGAATTTTCATTTGTGAGGACCTCAGGTAGGTAAAATAGCTCAGGAACCTAAAAAGTGGAAATAAGAAACTGTGTAAGATAACAGTTTCAATAAAACCATGATAATCATTCAATATTAATTAAAGCAGTAATGCCTATGAAAGACACCCAGAGAGAAGCCCCTTAATGTACACAAGTATATAAACTAATTGTGTTGTAGAATTATATGCATACCAATTCCTTTACATCACTCATGTCCTCAAGAACTCCATTCCAAGTAGCAGAAATATCAGAAAACATTCGATCTGCATGGTCAAATTTTCCACCTTGCAGTTGGATTGCAAGGGTAGTGAACGGTTCGACCCTAACAAGATAATACAAAACCTGTCGAAGAAGATAATTAAAATTAGTTACTCCAGAATCAGCTACTAAAAAATCCATGTAAGAACAGCATTTACATACTGGACAATTACTTCTATTGCTGTTCTATTATGAAATAAAAGTGAAAAATAAGGCATCAGAAGACAGTGATTACAATACACACAAAAAGGAGGCTTGAATTCAAAAGACAAAAAAGAAACACCCAAGCAGAGAGCAAAATGTTGTAAATAGGAATATTTTAGGAGATAAAAACTTTAATGTTTATTTTTCCAAGTAGCTTAGATACTTGGTATAGCTAGGTTCAATGTATCATAGGAAGTAATGGTATCTTAATTGTTCTCTTGTACATTGTTTTAGCATTAATTATGTATGTAATACTCTTTAATAATAAATCCATTCTGCTGGGTGGATGATTCACTTAAGCATATATTCAAAAATATTGGTTTCTCTCTTCTAACATGGTATCAAAGCGTTCCCGATCTAAGGGGGGCTCTGCTTCCGCATAAAAATGTGTCTGTAGAAGGTTTGATTGGGCCATTGAAGCTGTCAGATGTTAAAAAATACAGCTGGACTTTTCAGCAACGTCTCAGGTGACTCATATTTTCCAACGACCTTTCTGGCCACCGTCAGATTTTTCTGGCAACTTTCCTGGCTATGGTTATATCTTGTGTAAATTCTTTTGGCATTAATTATCTTTGTAAGACTCTTGAAAATAAGTAAATCCATTTTGCTGGATGGAAGATTCACTCGAGCATAATCAGAAAATATTGGTTTCTCTCTTCTAACACAAAATATCAAGAAAACACAAGCTTAAAGATATTCTTTCATATATTGATTTAGTTCTTTGTTTTAGGGCCAATAAATGTATCCCTTAGACTTACTAGATCGAAACTGTTTATGATTATTTACTTCTGTAAAGTGTAATTCCACTTCAGTGTACGAGTACTTGGATTTTAATTGCTTAAATGTTAAGCATTCCTTATTGAAATTTTATCTGCATTGCACTAATTTGGTAAATGAAACTCAGAGTAAGCAAATAAGCCTAGGACCCAAACATCATTGAAAATACTAAAAGAGCATATGAGCTATAATGCTAACAAACTATTATGACCAATAAAGACACTAGAAATATATTAAAAAAAGGTGGGGCACAAACTGTTCCAGCACTTGAGTAGTGTGATCCATAATGGAATTTGGGGATGACTGGATCATCAAAGCTAGCATATCTCTCTTGAAATCTATTCAGACGATCAGGGTTGAGTGCACCAACAGGCTGCATCACATCAAAAGATTAATCATGAAAAAACAAATAAATTAATGCTTTTCCTTCAACTTATTAAAGCAATATTCAGTATATAACACCTTTGAAAGGTCTCGATATGAAGAAGGATTAGAAAGATCCAAGCTCTCTGAACTGTAATCAGAAAGAATCCAGGGGAAAACCGGATACTGCCAAAAATAGGTAATGATAATAAATGAAAATAATGAAGATAGGATTAAATAGATTAAGGAAATAAAGTAAATTACAAGAAGAGGGAGGGGGGGATTACCTGGGTAATATCATTATAACTACGCCCAGCCAGTGTATTGAGTTGCATTAGATATTCAAAATTGCTGATCTGTGCAAAGAAAGTACAGAACTCATGTAGTCATGTACATAGGTGATGAGTATCCAATTATAATACAAATTACTTTTTCTTAATGAACTTAAGGTTCTTACCTCCCACCTAGCCCAGCGTTCCATGAGTTGAATTCTCTTCAAAAGTTGTTCAGGCCTCTATAAAACAAGAAGGAACTTATTTAGATTCTTGAGCCACACCATGCAACCCAAAAGCTATACTAAAAATATATAAAACATCAACATAAATGTAAAATTGCAGTAAACATCAGCATAAATTGTATATATTTCATCCACGTTTGTTCATATATTAAGCCCAGATGAAGGCAAAATTATACAAAATCATAGAAAGGATATTACCTGAGTAGCCAAATATATATTGTTTAAATGGGGTGGTCGTGCTTGAACAATTGCGCGATATGCATTTCTTCGCCCTTCGCCATTCTGAAGAGGAAATTAGCAAGAAAAATGTTAGACATACTAAACCATTATTTAGCCTCCACCAAACAGCTTAGGCTTTTAGAAGAGCTGATCTTCAATATGGTATCAGAGCCTTTAAAACCGAGTAAGTAATCCTTTCCACTCCTTTCTTCAAAATTAAATTAAGTTTCAGCATCATGGTTCAATTGGCCAGTGCATTGTCCACAATTCAAGACCAAAAGGCTCTTGCAAGAAGAGCTATGTTAGAGAAACAAAACTATTCTTGAACTTCCATGTAAAAGCTTAAGCTTTTAAGAGAGCCCTAGACAAGGATTATTTTTTTTTATCAGCATCCTTGACAAGGATTATAAGTGTATAACATTTAACAGTCAACAAGAAATTAGGCTGTACTTTAGAGGATAAGAATAATCTCAAAAACAAAAATATTTTTTCTTGGGATTTAGCTCCTCTAAAATTAGGCTGTACTTTAGAGGATAAAGTAAAGTCATAACCAATGATTAGAAAATCAATTGCCGAGATTTCAATAATACATAGTTAATCAATGGTTACAACCGTAGTTTATCCTCTTAAGTACACTCCCTTACTTCAAAGGGACAAATCCTTTTTCTTGAAAAATAAAAGGAAAGAAATTGGTATATTTAAGAAGAAATACCCCAAAATCAAAGAAGAAGTTTGAACGGTCCACCATAAATAACTCCAGAGCACTTCTTCTAAGGAGGTATCTGTAACAGGAACTAACACTTATCAACCACTAAAATCATATTTTAAAAAAGTACACTACAAACGAAAAATAAATTTCCATAATAATAAAAACTATGACAGAAAACTTCATGTAGCTAAGCAAAAAGGGAATAATGTGCTTCAGCCTTCAAGAGACAGAAGTATTCAATTCTTAGCAAACTACAATACCAATACTAACAATTAAAAACTTAAGCTAATCATGAATATTCCCTTATAGGCTCAGACAAATATCAAATAAATCAATGGCTAAGTGCACATTCAACATATGTTAGGAACCAAGAATGGAAAAGGGAAAGAAAAGAAAGGTTTTATTGAATTAAATGGAAAAAAAAAGGAAAAAAGGAACCTACATCCGGTGGCCACCCTCTAATTAACCAATTGATATCCTAACTGCCTTAACTACCTAACTGCTAACAACCCACAATTCTTGAAATGACAACACTAATGCAACAGAATGAATAGATAACAATATGGTCTGTGAATCATCTCACCTCCGACTATAAATTTGATGAAGAGATGACATTAGCCAGCTGCGATCTTTTTCTTGTTTCCCTGTCTCAACACTGGAATCGGAACCATCCATTGTGGTACTGGTCTCACTGTTATCAACTATAAAATTTATCCTCCTATTGGTTACCTACAAAAAGAGAATAGTTCCTTACATGAGTGTTATTACCATACCTTAGAAAAGAAAACTGCTGAAATTATAGGATTTAGGCAAGGAAGGTGGAAATTAGAGTACAAAGACTGAAAATAACAGGATATGAAATTGATATGGTGTGTTGTGATTGTGAAACAAAATACTAATGGTTAAAAAGTCTTCTCACTTTTAGGAACAATTCAGGATCTCTTGCATTATGAGATTAAATCCTAAAATCCTTTTTGTAGTTTATTATTCCTCTAATCCCTTGTTTTGAGTTTTGGGTAGCTTATATTTAGAAAATTAAGGGTGTATTTGATTGTGTTTTTTTGTTTGGATTTTCAAAACTATCTTGTAAATTAGTTTACGGAACCTACTTTTGAGGTATATCGGAAAAAACCCAAGTCTCACGTCAGCTATAAATAAAGCCAAGTTAGAGTATATAAGTGAGGGGCAACCCTCACCCCTTGAACTAGCTTTTGCGGTTGAATTAGACTCAAACTCACATTTTAAAAATCTAAGATGGTATCAGAGCATATCCAACATTAATCCAAAGGGTCACCCACCATTGTTATCCCACACTAAGCTCAAGAAGTGTTGGGCGTGAGGGGGTGTATTTGGAAAAATCCAAGTCCCACATCGGTTATAAATAAAGCCATGTTAGAGTATATAAGTGAGGGACAACCCTCACCCCTTGAGCTAGCTTTTGGGGTTGATTTGACCCAAACTCACATTCTAAAAATCTAAGAAGGTGAAAAGATTTCAAACTTGGACATGGCTCACAAATCTGGACAAAGATTTCAAACTTCACTTTAACCAATGGTCAAGTCACATCCGAGAGGGATTTTTGTATTAGCTTTCAGTAGCTCTGAGTAGGAGTTGTAGCAGATATTAGATACCTTATCATGTAGCCATACTATGGTTCCTTTTCAAACTACATTAGTTTTATTTTGGAACCATGAGTATGGACCTAATCTTTGTACTTAGTACCTCTGGTACTTCTATCAATATATTAATAATTTTGCTAATAAAAAAAAAAAAGAAGGTGAAAAGAAAGAAATGGTATGTTTGATGTTTCATAATGCTGTTTTGAAAACAATTTTAAGAAAAAATATGCTGATAAATTTGTTCTAAAATTATGTTTTAAAAATAAATAAATTAAAAAACTTATTCGATACATCATTTTTCTTAACTTTTTTTATAATTTATTTATTCATGTGAAAGAATTTAAATACATTATTGTGAGATAATATGAATGAAATAGTGATATTTGTAAACTCCATGGATTTTAAATAATATATTTTCCACACTTGTTGATAGAGACCATGCTCCATAAAATTACAATTTGTGAACAAAACTCAACTTGTTAAGAAAAAGCATGCTCCAATACCCACCATTCCAGCATGTACCAAGACCACCTTATGGACGGTTTACTTTTAAAAAACATTGTTATCATTCCTATTTTTGCTTCTAATTACAAAAATTCCATTTTTCTTCACTTTTATTTCCAGTTTCTAAGAGGAAAGCTACAAATGAGACATGGAAAACTGTAAGAGAGCCATGATCTAATGCTTTTAAGATCTTGGAAGTTGGACAAAATAAAGAATATGAGATATATAAGCTTTCGAAAAATAGGTAAAGGACATGACACGAATGATTATATACAAGGAGATAATAGTGACACCTATCAAGAAAAAATTACTGAAAAACAGTTAAGGAGGTTTGGACATGTGTAAAAAAAGCTGAAAGAGTATCTTGTATAGTTTTTACTTTTTAGCCATGTGAAAAGGGGTAGTGGGAGACCAAGAAATTCGTAAGAGGAAATTAAGAAAAGAGACCTCATGATAAAAAATATCCCAGAGAATTTGGTTTTTAGCCAAGTCCAATGGTGTTGTATGATCCATGCAGGCAACCTCATCTTGTGGATTGTTGTTTCCACTTTGTTTCCCACTTTCAAAGGTTTGTATAGGAACAATAAAAATGTTTTTTTTTTTTTTTTTGGTTTTCACTGTTTATTGTACAATTCTTTGAAACCAGAGAACAAAGAAAAACAATGTGAATTAAAAGTAAAAATAAAAAACATTTTCTAAAACTACACAAGCCGTTGATTACTTCCATAGTTGATTCCCCTGCATTGTCATACCACAGTTTTGTGAATCCAAACACCCCAATTAAATGCTCAATTACCAAATTCACAATTGCAGGAAACCCAAATCTTCCAACACATCATTCACATAACCCAAATTCCCAACCCACCCCGTAATTTGAGCCAGAAGCAGAGCTGAGAGTAGAATGACAACAGCGCCAAGCATGTAAAGCCAGATTGTAATTAGAAAAAGAGGCAAGAGGAAAAGTCAGAACCTTTTTCTGTAAATGTTCAATATTACAGGAGTGCTATTTATGAACCATTTGTCCCCACTTGTTTTCTGTTTTTTGTTTATTTTGGGGATATAAAATGGAAAACAGAACCAAAACAGCTCATACATGTTCTCTAATTTCTGTTTTAAACACTGGAAAACAAAAATTGTTTTCAAAAATGATTTTCGCAAAACATGGTTATAAATTGTTTATCAAAAACAGTAATCAAACAGGTTCTAATGTTGTTTTTTCCCTTGTTTTGCTCCTAAGAGCACACCTCCTTGGCTGTATTTGATCTATTTATGCATTTGTTTGGAATTCTTTTCACTAACCCAATAGTCCTATTTATTCTAATACTAGATTCCTAATCTTAATTAAATATGAAAAAAATCAACAAATAACTTGCAAAGAAGAGATAAAATTCCAAAGACAAGGTTACTCCCAAAATAAATTATCCTAACCTACCATGCATCATTCTCTACCTAAATGATATTCTAATAAACATCAGAAGTCATAATACAACTTTCTTGCAAAAAATATTAGTACAAAAATCTTCCAACATCTAATTTTTTTCCTTGTATACCCCATCCTCATTCACCTAGTTAAGCCCACAAAACGCATTTTCTAAGGGGCTATGAAATGCAATAAATATAGTACACAAAATCTACAATCCCACAAAAGCAATTTCATCAGGATCATTTCAGTATCAAGGGATGAATTCACATGTATAACTCAATGTATCTTTGACAAAATACCACATTAAATAAGGTCCATAAAACTTACTTGAAAGGTTCCCCGTATGACCTTAAGTGGTCGGACCATTGATGACGGTAGCTCAAGAACAATTCTTTCATCAAGTTCACTGGGTACATACCCAGGTGCAATGGCTGAAGAACTCTCGACAAGGTCATCATCACTTGCATGTTGAGTAGCACCGGATTCTAAAGCTTCCTGAACAGATCGATCAGCTGTTTCAGACAGTCTAGTCTGATTGTCTCCTTTATCATCAACATCACTGACCCTAGCATTCAAATTCTCAATTTCCACCTGTTCTTCATCTTCATTGGCCGTCTCCAATGAGATTGCTTCTGCCGACAAAATTGGAGTGCGCTGGTCATTTTTCTCCCCAGAATAGTCCTCATAATTGGCTGCAGAACCTAAATGGTCAGAGCCATGGTAATTCCTCCTCAAACATCTTCTCATCCTTGAAGAACTTTCCATTAAATCTAGCTTCCAGAAAACCTATAAAATTATAAAATATTTAGTTATTCAAATGAACTCAAATATTTTGCTATCTGATGTATTTTTAGTTTTTTTTTACTAGAAAAGGGAGTACAAGCAGGCCAGATAATGCATCCTCCAATTAAGGCATAACAAGAAAAAGAGAATAGAAAAAAGCAAAGCATAAGATTAAAGAAGCAATCCAATCCTTTGCAAAACCAAAGGCCCCCATATAAATGTCAGGCACACAACACAAAAAGGCTGAAATTTGTTTTCAGATTTTCTGATTTTGTCACAGAAATAGACAGCAAGAAACACAATACACATCTCCTTAGAGTCACTTTCTCATTATATCTCAAAAATAGAATTTATGGTAGAAACGGATGAGATGCTACAAAGAATGTGAGTTTGGTAATGACAATGTGAAGAAGAGTATCACAACATACACAAGGTGAACTGTATAAATGATCTGCAAAAGGCCCAAAAAGACTTCTCATTTCTATTAACTGGTGAATAAGTTTGCGCCATGCACGGACTCCAGTACTGATTCGATGCCGAGCAATTACATCTACATAAGCACGCCTGTCAATCTGGCAAACAAGAAATATTTATCATGCGGTTTCTCAATAATCTAAACTCCATAGAAACAATTAGAAAACAAACCTCAGACCGTTGCATATTCCTTGCTAGGGCAAAACTGGCAACAAGAACAGCGATATATTTATAAGAAAAGGCATTAAAGTCTTTCCCATATACCGCCTTTGTATCAACGGGGTGCAAACATTCCATCCAGGCAACTCCCATTGCTTCAGAAATATTCCATCTCTTAACCCGCTCCATATCACTAGCATTCCTCCGCTGTGCAGATGTGGCCATTGCAACAGCACTAAGACCTCTTCCAGAACCAATTTTTGCAAATCTCTCAAGATCACGAGCAGCTGCCAAAGCAGCAGCTTTTGCAGAAGCTTTGTCCTTTGGAAGGGGTGATGTTTTATTAGGGACTTCTGAAGGTTTTTGAAAGCTTGAAAACGTAGTGAGTTTAGTCTGTTTTCGTTCCATCAATGAAGTATCACGCCTAAGATGGGAAGTTGTTGCAGGAGCACGGTTTTCACCACCTGAAGTACCAGCTGCGACCATAGCCAATGCCATTGAAGCAGGTGGAGATGCAAAAGCAGCAGCCCAGGCTGGAGATATCATAGCAAGGGCGGCCTGAAAGAAATATCAGTTAACAGAAGTAGCATAACGGAACAGAAAATAAAAATGACTATGCTGATACAATGAACTAGGACAACCCATTCCCATTAGAATATAAATACTTTTAGAAACACTATTCATTCAAGTCAAATTACATATTTGCCCACATTCTCTTGTTATTTATCAAGCTAAATTACATTGTTCATCAATACAATCACATGAATCTCTTCTTTCACTATTCATTGAATTCATACTATAAATATTTCCAACCTCTAGTTTGCTTAATTTTCGTTCATACAATTTTTTTTTAATGTTATACACTTTGTACAATCACATATTCACAAAAGCAAACCATATTAATTGTTTATATATATCACAAGACGTGAGATATATAATAATATAATTTTTATTATTAAAAATAAGATAAAGATTATACAATTAAAGAACAAGAATACTGATGTTTTAAATTGTCGAAGGATTCAAGTTATATGAACTATCTGACAAACACTAAATACATAATATTTTATATAATCAATAATGTAAATTGATGCCAAATATTTTTAAGAAAACCAAAAATACCAATTTTCATGTGATTGTAAGTATATATATATATATATATGAAATTTAACATACGAATCATAAAATGAATATTTAATAATTTTATCTTTATATAAACAACTTATAAATTGGTAAATAGCCTATCCATGCATTGCACAGGGTACCAAACAAGTCACAAGCACATTATGTTTCATGCACATGCGAAGTGAAGTACCTCAATTGGCAAGGAATCAGCAGCTAATGCACGATCATCTGCAATAAGAGGATTTGAACCATCAGCAGTAGCAAGCTCATGAATGCCAGCCAAAAGGGGACGCCACCTCCTTAATACAGCAACAAATGGTGGTAAAATAGCTTCAAGGTACTGTTTACGAAGAGGTTTTTGATCTCTGCTAACAGCATGGTATACCTGACCAGATGTTGTACAATGGTAACTACAATGGTTGTGCACAGAAAGACAAATGACACAAGTTGTGCACTACAAAGTAAGAACGAAAATGGACAAGCTGATAACACGAACCTCGGAATAAAGCACGCAACATGCTACCAAAACTCTTTGCCTCTTAGAATCAGAAATTGGCATGTTGAGAACAGGTGAGAGAACACTGTTCAAATTACAAATAATAAATAAACAAAACAAGATTAACCCTTCTTCAATACCATCAGTCAGACTGTTACAAATTGGAACTGTTCAAATGAGGCAAATAGAAAAAGAAAATTATGCTACTAATAACTTTTCTATAACCTTGTCTTAATAAGAGATTTATTCTATACTCCCGAGGGTAGCAAATGAAGGAAGTTGATACATATTTGTTATAAAAGAAAAAATTCGTTAAGGCAGACAGAACAAAATTGCAAGGAATTTGCAGGGTTAGGGATACTCTGTAATAGATTTATTCGCAGTTGGCAACTGAACCGATATAAGTTGTGGTTGCACTCTTCTCTAACCCTACTCTATATTGTTCTATTTGATTGTATGTTTGATTTGCTGCGATTTTATTCTGATTTTTTTTTTGAAAGGCAAAAGATATGATATATATTATTCATAATAAACACAACAGCACCAGAGGTACTGCTGGTGATTTGTACATAGGTGCAACACACAAAAAACAGCCCCCCTCCAATACAAACTGAGAAATCAGCTATAAGCCCACCACATATGCTAGATATATGTGACCGAAATTATCCAAAATATTCCACAATGTTGGACGACCAATAGTTGAAGGAAGTACAAAATTTTTTGTCTCTGGACTTTAACCATGACCACATAAGGAATAATGCATCTTCCATCACTTTTGGAGGTTCAAATCTCTTGCCTTGGAATATCATAGAATTCCTATGCTGCCATATTGAACTTGTTAATGCAATCCACCATCGACGCCATCGAATTTGATTTTTCCCAGCTCCAAAGCCATCACAGAATTGAACATAATGAGTTGCTGGAGAGGCTGCAAGGGGTCCAACCATCCGACTCCATCTCATGGATTCCCACCATAAACCATTAGTGAATTTGCAGTTGAAAAACAGATGACCAGCCTCCTCTTGATGGGATCTACATAAAGGGCAAGTATGATCTTGAATGGATACATTTCTTTTTAGAAGATTGTGTCTAGTGGGTAGTCTGTTTTTGATAATTCTCCAAGAAAAAACCGCAGCTCTTGGGGGTATGTTAAGCCTCCAAATTGTCTTGTAGATATTGGCCTGAGGGAGATTTCTGTTGACAGTGATTAGCAGTCTGTAGGCTGACCTAGTTGAGTATAGACCCCAAGGATCAGCTGTCCACCTCAAGGTGTCCTTCATTTGAGGCTGAATCTGTGCATTATTAATTACTTCCATAAAAGCCACAGCTTCATCCTGTTCATGATCAAATAAATTTCTTCTCCATTTTAAATCCCAACACCATAGACCATGAGATAAGCTACCCATATTGCAGATAGTGCTGTTCTGCTGCCTACTGATGAGAAACAGCTGATTATACTGCTGTTCCAGGTTAGAATCAGTCCCCAGCCATTTGTCCTTCCAGAATTTGACTAAGCTCCCATCCCCTACCTTCCATTCCATGTGTTGAATAATAGGGCTGAAATCAGGCTGCTTAACTAATTTTCGAAGGTCCTTCCACCATTGAGAATGCCAAGGTCTATCTCTGCCATTAATAAGGTCTGCCCAGCCACCATATTTGGATGTTAGAATTCGAACCCATAGCTGGTTTTGATTAGAGGATAAATCCCATAGCCATCTTCCCAACAAAGCTACATTAAAACTAGTAATATCCTTAATCCCAAGGCCCCCAAACTCCTTGGGAAGGCAGATGCTCTCCCACTTTTCCCAAGCAATTTTCTTAAGATCTTGAGACCCCCCCCATAGAAAATTTCTTTGTAAGGAGGTCACTTTCCGAACTACTTTTTGGGGAATTTTGAAAAAAGATAGGAGATATATTGGTAAAGCAGTCAAAACTGAATTTATCAATGTTACCTTCCCAGCCATTGATAGAAATTTCTGATTCCACTTAGACAGCTTTGATTCAAATTTTTTAATGAGTGGTTCCCACACCAGGCAGCTAGAAGGCTTAGCCCCTATAGGAATCCCCAAGTACTGAAAAGGAGTCTCCATGTGTCTGCACTTGAGAAAAAGAGCTGCATCATGAACCCAGTTGATATCATCTCCAAATATCCCAACACTACTTTTGGAAAAGTTAATCTTCAACCCAGATGCCATTTCAAAGCCCCTAAGCATGGCCTTCATCACAATTACATTGTCCCATACAGCTTCTCCCACAAAGACAGTATCATCTGCATATTGCAGAATGTTTACTGGCACCTTCTGCTTTCCTACTAGATAACTACTGTATAGACCTTTGGTTAAAGCTGTCCTCATCATACCATTCAAGCCTTCTGCCACAATATTAAAAAGTAAAGGGGCTAGGGGGTCCCCTTGCCTCAAACCTCTAGTTGGGGCAAATTTCTTTGAAGGGCTACCATTTATTAGAATGGAAATAGTAGCTGATTGATTGCATGCATTGATCCATTTTCTCCATTTGAGGCAAAACCCCATTCTGTCCAGCATATAGTCCAGAAAGGACCATGAAACAGTGTCATAGGCCTTTGCAAAATCCACCTTAAACACCAGGGCTGGTTTCTTACATCTTTTAGCTTCCTCTAATACCTCATTGAGTATCAAAGTTCCATGAAGGATGTGTCTATCCTTTATGAAGGCTGTTTGTCTCTCATCAATGAGGGCAGACATTACTTTTCTTAACCTGTTAGCCAATAGTTTGGCTATTATTTTATACATACAACCAATGAGGGAGATGGGTCTGTATTCATTAAATGATTGTGGATGGTTTGTTTTAGGAATTAAAGCCAGGAAGGATGCATTATTACCCTTAGGAAAGCTTCCATTAGCATGAAACTCATCCACAAACCTCCTAAAATCTGGTTTTAGAACCCCCCAAAACTCCTTAATGAAATTAAAATTGAATCCATCCGGCCCAGGGCATTTATCTCCACCACAACTCCACACAGCATCCTTGAGTTCAGGATCTGTAAATGGGGCAGACATCTCCTCCCTTTGAGAGCAGGTAATGGTATTAAACTGGACCCCATCCAAGGTAGGTCTGTCAAACTTTTCCTCTGTGAATCTGGCAGCAAAGAATTTTACAGCTTCTTCCTTAATCAAATTTGGTTGCTGAACCCATGTGCTTTCAATGAATATACCTTGGATTGCATTATGATGTCTTCTGAAATTAATGGATTTATGAAAAAAGGTAGTGTTATTGTCACCTTCCTTGAGCCATTTAATCCTTGATTTTTGTCTCAAAATTGATTCATGAGCAAGAGAAACCTCCCACAATTCCTGCTGAATGGACTTCATGGTCTTAACTTCATCTTCCCCCAAAGTTCTGTCCTGGGCTAATGTATCAAATTGATGCAGCTGCTGCTTCAATTGTTCCACTTTATTCTTATTGATATCCCCATTCTCAAAGCTCCACTTTTTTAAGCTGGATTTTAAGTTCTTCTGTTTGTTTTTCAACACAATACTCCCCCATCCAGGTTGCATATCCCCACACCAGACTTGCTTAACCAATGCTTGATATTGATTGTTTTTCAGCCAGCAATCCATCACCCTAAATGGCCTAGGACCCCAATCCACCATATCAGTTTTCAAGAGGATTGGACAATGATCAGAATAATCCCTATGAAGCACATGTTGAGATGAATCAGGCCATTTAGCTAGCCACTGATCAGATGCCAAACATCTGTCAAGTCTACTCCTCACAGAACCATTTGGCCTACACCAAGTAAATCTGCTGCCAAAGCTTTTGATTTCCTGAAGCTCCATGTCTGATATCCACTCATTGAAGCCAGCACTATCATGAACACCCACAGTCCTTTGAGAGGAACCTACTCTTTCTTCCATACTTCTAATACTATTGAAATCCACAAGGAAACACCACGCACCCTCAGGATTAGAAGCTTTTAGCTGCTTCAATTGTTCCCACAATTCTCTCTTCCCAGCAATATCACATGGGGCATAGACATTTACAATGTACAGATTCATATTTTCCTTAATCCATCTCCCTACCAACATTAAAAAATTCGTGCCTTTCACCCTCCTATCTACCTCAAAGGCTAGATTATTCCACATGCATAGAAGACCTCCAGCAGTGTGAATTGAAGGAACACTGTCCCAAGACACATTAGCATCTCCCCATATATTCTGACAAGCAAGCTTAGTGATAATTTCTTTCTTTGTTTCCTGTAAGCAAACTAGGTCCACCTTATGCTTTAAGTTGAGCTTTCGAATAGCAGCCCACTTCACCCCCCTACCCAAGCCTCTGCAGTTATATGAGAGAATTATCATTAATACATTTATCATCTCCCTTCTCTGCTACCATGTCACTATCTCTCTGCTCCATGTCTACCAAACATCCCATAAGCTGCTGAAAATCCCCCCCACAGGTCATCCCCATTTGATTTAGTAACTCACATTGTCTCTCGGTAATTTCTTCTTTTTCTTTCACTGATAAAGCAGAATTTGTGTCTGTCAATAACTCCTGTTGGACTTTTTTGTTTTTGCACCACTTTCTCCTGGAATACACCTGCAGACCATTGGTTATAAGTTGTTGTTGCTGGTGGGGGCTATTGTGTTCCTTCAATTGGGCTTCAGGGGTGCAAGGCCCAATATGGTTGTGAGCCTGTAACTCTGAATACTCATAAAGTGGGGTGTGTGGACCGTTGTGATGAAAACTACTCTTCATATTTTGACCAAACCTGGGGACATCCTCCTCCTCAGAGGGGCTATCTGCAGAGGCTTGAATAAAAGAGCTGGGACCTGCCTTGGTCATTTGAGGAAACCTTTCACGTAAATTTTCTGAGTCCACTACCTTTTCATTAACAGTTACAGGATATGGTGGCTGCTGATCTTTGACCATTTCAAATTGTTTCCTGTTTGGGCTGCTTACGGTATCCAAGGTAGACGTTGTAACCAACGTCCTGTCGGGTGGGTCATTACCCATTGGATCCTTGTTGCACAAATACCCAGTGGGTAAAGGTGGTGACTGCGTGTCATGGCGTTCAACGATAGGGTCACCAACAGGTTCTCCGGCGCCCCTTGACAGAGGTATCCCTGTCGACCATGAACAAACAGTGTCCATGTCATCATCTGCTACATCGGAAAGAACTTCTTCAGATGAACCCCAAAAGCTCCTCCCATGGCGGTTACCGGTTAGCTCCATACCCCCATTTTCTTCGACGATGTAGACGCAATGACTCATGCCATCAATCTGGACGAGCGTGACGTGCTGAATTAACGGCGGCCACGGTGTCCTAACCAGGACCCTGGCGCGATCTAGACGCTGCATGTGCTCCACATCGTCGTCAACGTCGACGAGATCACCCACTTCCGCCACCATCCTACGCATATATTCCGTCTTCCACGCAAGCACCGGGATACCCCAACAGCGAATCCAAACGAGTCTGGTTTCTGTCCGCAGCTAGGGATTCCACTTCATCAGTGAATAGAACAGTGATGAAGACTGTTCGGTCTCTTCTCGTATGATCTCAGCTGCTCTCTTATCTGATAGGCCGAGAAGAAGGGCCATATCATCACCCAGGTATTTGGCCGAAATGCCTGGACCTACATGCCAAGCTACTTCCTCTTCCAATCTTTTGAAAATCTCCAACTTCTTCAGTCTACCAACCCAGACGTTTTGATAACGAACCTTGTCTTTCTCCGAGATGTTCAACGAAAGCCTAGACCATGTTCTGTCATCACCAGCAAAGTGGTTGTCTTCCCTACTCGAGTGATTTGACTTCTTTAACGGCGACACCACTACCTCTGCGTATGATCTTTTGGTTGTTGTGCACACTGCGGCTCAGCGAGAAGCTTCCCCCATACGTACATTTACAGCCATGGCCGCCTTTTCACCCGTAAGCTTGTGTTGAGTTTGTTCCTTCATCGCCTCACCACGTCCGTATTTGGGGATATTAACGTGTAATTTTAGCCCCCGAATGAAACTATTATCAAGGTCTTTTTCAACACTTCTCGCATCTGCTACTCCTTTGAGGCGAACAAATCCGTATCTCCTCCCCTCTTTGTTCCTCCGGTTGGGGATAAAGATCTCTTTCACTTCCCCCCACTAACAGAAATGGGTCCACAGCTCCGCCTTGGTTACCTCCTCCGGAAATCTGGTAAAGTAAAACGAGGTCATGTCTACACCTTCCCTCCAGTTCCTCCAAGAATTTTGCTGTCGGCGCCCCTTCCCGCCATTTGCCTGTGTGCTCGTAACTCTACTCTTCCTATACCTCACTGTTTACCACTCATACACATTATCTCTCGAAGGCGCTTCATCATTCTTTCGATTCCTCATAGTGTTTCGCTCAGTGACATTGATCCTCTGTCTCACGTTCTCTCTCTCTCTCTCGTTTTCACCCTCTCTCTCACGCTCTCTCTCATCTCTCGTTTTACTCTGATAATTTGTTAAACAAATCAATTTGGGGCTACTCTCTTCATCTCTTTTTATTATTCACGATTTAGAGTAATTGTTTTGAGAAAAGTAAATATTGACAATTTGATCATGCATGCATGGTCAAGATTTTGAACATAAGTAAAGTGACTCTTTTTAGACAGTCATGTACTCATTTGAACTTGAATAATTACTTATCCTGAACATCTCCGTGCAATAGTAATAAATAAGGCAATCAGGATTCAAGAAATCACAGAAATGGCATGGTTTTCAATAACCAGCCTTTTAATCCTGAAAAGGTCATGGATGACGCCTTATTCCACACTTGGTCCTGGCTTAAGTGTGTGGAGAAGGGCTTCCAACTGCATTTTAATTTCTGGTCAACTAATTTGAAGGATGCTTTTTCCTAGAGGGGCTGGGTTTGTATTGTATTGTGGCCTGTCTATTGATTCCTCCTAGTGGGGTTTAGACTGTATATGCCTTGTCTTTATCATTGTATTTTCAGTACACCTAGTACTGAATTTCATATATAATATATTGATATTTTCCGTGCAAAAAAAAAAAAAAAAAGGATTCAAGAAATCACAGTTGCATATTGGTCATGTACATAAAACACAAGATCCTAGAATCACCCATTCCTAAGTGTTTTAAGATGCAAATAGAAAAATGGAGTCAGACAAAGCAAAATTCAAGTGCAACAAGAATGCATAATATGTTGCACCTATCCAATAAGAGAGTCAAATGTAAGAAAGGGTCAAATTAGTTTGTTTGTGCTGTCTCCCATGTTTTCATCCTATGTTCTAGACTAAGCTGTTAGATATGTCATACTTGTATCATGCTGTCTAAGTAAATTTGAGGTCCAACTCGTGTTTTAGGTAGCAGTGTTAAAAAAATCCACTTATATAAAATCAATCCATAACCAACCATATGCAAACAACTTCAAATCAATTTTAATGGATTGGTTTTACATCCAAATCCAGTTTTTTGGATTTTAAATCCAATCCAATTATTTGGATATGGATTGAATATTTTATCAGATTTTATTGGATTCTCAAACTTTATAGCATTCCTCAGAAAACAACCTTGGTAGAGGTCAGCCCAAAGCAGCCTCAATCAGCAAAAAGCAACCTCAGTTGAGGTCAGCCAAAAACAGTCATGGCCAAGATCAATCATAATAACCCTAACAGAGGTCGATCAAAAACTGCCCTAATCAAGATCGACCGAAATCAACTTTGACCGTGGTTGACCCAAAATAACCCTAGCCGAGGTCGACCAAAAATAGCTATGGCCGAGGAATCGGCCAAAAACAACCCTGGCTGAGATTGGCAAAAAAAAATCCTAGTTGAGGTCGACCTGAAACAATTATGACCAAGGGATCGACCAAAAAAAGCCTTGGTTGAAGTCAACCCAAAATAACCCAAACTGAGATTAGCTAGAAACTACCCAATCGAGATCGGCCAAAAACAATCATGATTGAGGTTGATCGAAATTACCCTAGTTGAGGTCGGCTGAAAATAACCTAGCCGAGATCAGCTATGAATTACCTCGACCGACGCCAACCTAATAACGCCTAGTTGAGGTTGGCCAAAAATAATCTAGCCAAGATCTAACGTAAAAAATCCTGACCAAGGTCATTTAAAAACAGTCTAACCAAAGTCCGCCAAAAATAACCCTAACCGAGGTTGATTGATAATTGTTATGTATTGGTATTATTTGGGATTAAATTATATAGGAATTAGTAATTTTTCTCCCTTATTACTTCCTTTTTGTGCAAATAATTGGAATTTTAACATCATTTTAAGTTTTTGTGCAGAAAATATTAAAAGATGATGAATTTATGATGCTTGGTGAATAATTGACACACAAAAACAAAGTGAAGTCCAAGAAGCAAATTGAAGATCTGAAGTTGCTCGCTTAACGCATCTCAGGTGCTAGCGTGTCGCACAGGCTTAGCAGGCAAAGCACGCTTCATGCCAGGAAGATAATTCTGGAAAGTGAAGGCGTGCTTAGCGCGAGACATGCGCTGAGCGCAAATATTGTCATACTCGCTAAGAGCACGGCAAGCGCGCTTAGCGAAAAGGTTGTGTGAAAAGTAAGTTGATCTGCACGTATAAAAGAAGTAGAGAGAAGAAGGAAAAACACACAGAAATTCCAAAAGAATACAATTCCTTATAGAAGAGCAAAGGCTAGAAGAAGGAGAAGCAATCATTAGGATTCATTGCTTCCTTCCATTCCCTTTCTTATCTATTCCCTTTTGTATTGATAATCCTCTTGCAATTGTAAGGTCTCCTATGGCAACGGGAGACTAAACCCCCTTTGTTGGCAACTTAGCAGTCAACTACTTTAGATATAATTTCTCTTCCTATCTATTTAATAGTATTACCTTTTGCATTATCCTTTATTGTGCTTAATGTTATTGTTTATGCATTGATCACCCATTTGCATGGTAAGTTTTAGGGGTAGTGTTGAGAACCGTTATTTTCTAATAGAATTGGGAAAGGGTATCTAAATAAAGTCATCACTCGGGATAGGTTGATTTTGTTTAGCCTGTTATACATCTCCAATCTTAATGCAATTTATTGTTTTATCTCTACAAAGGGATATGAGAGAGAAAATAAATAAATTAGACTCTTTCACTCAAGGGATCGTGGTTAGAGTATATAAGTAGATGCAGGTGTAAATTAGAATAATTATAAATAAAAAAAATCTTTAATATTACATAAAAAAGTAGCTATTGAAGGCTAAATTCTCAACATTCTCATCTCGTAATTTTCCTTCTACAATAATATTGGTTTCTCTCGTCATTTCTATTTTAATTAAGTAATTTACTTTTATGTTTGTTTTTTTTCCTTGTTTATTTTAATTCAATTTATTTTACTGTTTTCTTCACAACCTTTCAAACCAATTTAATTATTGCTTGAAAAATTATATATTCACCTACGCAAGTACAAAGTCCATGTGAATTCGACACTCGGACTTTCGTTTTAACTTTACTACTTGTGACAATTTAATGCCCTTGTCAATAGTCTAACATTGACCAAAAATAGTCATGACCGAAGTCAGCTAAAAGAAGCCCTAGCAAAAGTAGGTCAAACAAATTTATGGTTTAAAACTAGATTTAAAACAAAAATGGCTTTGAACTATGAACCGATTTTAAAACCATTTCAAACCGATTTCAAAAAAAGCCAAACCACTTTTACCTAAGTGGATATGGATTTTAAATCCAAACCATTTAATTGGGATTTGGATTGGATTTTCAAAAAGCCAATCCATGAACACTCCTGGTTTTAGGATGATAAAATTTTATTTGCTAGAACATAATAAATAAGACAAATTGGGAGATTCAATTTGGAAGACCAATTTAAACATAGGATAAAATTTCAAATGGAGGGAAAGCAAAAAGGTATATCTTAAGTACCACCTGTCGATCATAGGGTAAATAAGGGAGGGAAAAGAAGTTACTGTGCAGCTGGATCTTGTTCTTGTAAGGATCTTGTTCAATGGTCGTTCATCATTCATGGATCAAAAAATGAACTAAGAATAAGTTAGATTGAATCGGTTGCTTTACCTCCACAAAAGTGCTGACCGTGGTTTTCTTCCTTCAGACACTGCATCCTCAAAACTTGTATTTCTCATCAGCATATGATCTTCGCCATCATCATCTTCTCTCATCGATAGAAGAACCATTCGAAGCATGCACAAGAATGGCTGGTCACTGTCTAATAGCTGGTACAGAGCAGCCATCCCTCCCATTCCTGTACCTGACCCTCCACCTATACCAAGGCCACCACCAAGCCCAGACTCATCTAGCAATAATGCTTGGAGCATTGCCACCGACTTCTTCACCAAAGGAAGCTCAATCCAGTTTCCATTGGCATCTTTCTCAAGAGCAGACTTCCAAAAATCCCATCCACTCCCACCACCACCAAATGGAGCTTGACTTGGAGAAAGGCTGACACCATACCACAAACGGCTCCTATATTTCCAGCCATCAGCTAAATCCTTAGCACAGGACCCATATGACACAAAAGCACAAGAAACAGATTCGTAAGGCTCAGCTGCTGCTGCTGCAGCAAGCCTTTCCATCACTGAAGTAGGGATCTGACCACTTCCATCAGCCATTGAAGAAAGGACCTAAAATTATCATGACAGAATGAGTTTCACCAATATAAAAATAAATGAAAATGAGAACTAGCCAATGCAAATGAAATGAATAGTAAGGCAAATAAATAATGAAAACAAAAAAAATAGTCTACACATTTTCTTAAATTTGAAGAATAAGCACAGAAGTTAGAGATAAGAAGAAAACAGAGAAGGAATTGAAAAACAATAATTTATATTAAAATAATATTTGGAGAAAATGACAGCATGACACCATGGCATGGAGATAATAATTTTGTATGGATTTCGTATGAAAAAAAATATTTGGAGAAAATAAAAACTACACATCAATATTTATTTGTAACATGTATGCATGTCTGGTTTTAGATTACAGTATGCATACATTTAGAGGGACTCCCCCGGAGTCACTATCTAGTGATCTGCGATCATCCACAACTTCTGTTGATTCATCAATTGTCGACAATGGATTTGAGTGATTATTGGTTGCATACACAACAGAAAGCGGAGATGGCGAACTGTTTGGAGCACGCGCAGAAGAGGATTGTTTGTTCTGTAGTCGTAAATGATCTTCAACAAGCATAAGAATCACAATGGCATTCTCTACTAAAGCCACAGACAACTGGGCAGCATTCTCAGCTTCAGCCTTAGAATCTTTTGGTGACAAACCCTCAGCTGCAACACCAGCAGCAGCCGCAGCAATAATTTGAGTCTGCATCAAGTTTTTTTTTGAGTCAAAGATTTTATTAAAGCTATAAATGAGAGCACCAGAAATTGAGTCTGCATTAAGTAAAAGATACATGCAGTCATTATTGCTGTTTTTTCTTCCATTCTTCAACAAAAACGAAAAGTATAGATAACAAGATGTACCTGAACCTGCAATTCTCTAGCAGCAAAATCCAGCAAGCCTCCTAAGAGTCTCCTCTTAAAAATAGGTAACGATTCTTCACGTCTTCAAGACAGAAATTAACCCATAAAAGAATGATTATATAAATGACATGAAACAAATAACTGGAAACTTTCCATCAAAACAAGGGAATAATATGGTAGCATAGCAGGAGATTGTAAAACTCCTCAAAATTCTTCATAATCTTTACTTCAAACCTAGACTACAATCATCACTCTAAACATCATTTCTTCAAGTCTGTTTCTGGCATAAATTGTTCCTCTTAGAATTCCTAGTCAACTAGTGTGGAACATGTACCCCTATTGCTTCATCATCTTTCATCAAGAGTTGGCAACTTATATTCAATTTTAGAATTTACCAAAACCTGGTACAAACTCCAGTGGAACATAAATTTTTTTAAAGGTTCAGCATATTTTTCTTTAGCTACTACCTTCACTAGTATACAGCAAAATACTCCCTTCACTAGTATACTAGCTACTACCTTCACTACTATCATTTTGTGAATTTTGGTTTGTTTCAAAATATGCCACTTTAGAAAGCCAGGAAAGCATTAATTATTGTTTTCCCTAAACATACCCTTGTTTGTTAGTATCTCACTCGCCTAAAAGCTCATCAATTTACAATTACAACTATAGTATAATTCATTTAATAAATTTAATAGAAGTTTAGTTAAAGATTATTTTGTACCTCAAAAAAGTAAAGATTATTTTGTCATAGCAATTAATAATTTTTTTAAGATGTGTGCAGTTTTGTGCTGAGTATGATGCTATGAGTTATTCACACAAAAAAAAAGTATGACGTTATGAGCAGTTTTGTGCATCCTATTCCAAATCATGCCCTTCAGGGAAATATAATTCAATAGCATTTATGCATGAAACATGGCAAAGTGTTATTAAATAGTGGTTATGGTGGGCCATGTTGGAGCAGTTTTTTATAAGTGCCACTGTATGACAGTGGCATTGCGGGTTTTGTATGGTGGTCACCAGAAGCATGGCGTCCATTACGGCATGGGGGAAGAGGTGGTTTTGTTAAATTAAAAAAACAGGGAAAAAAAAAGACAAAAAGGAAATGGCCCTGTAGCCCGACCCGGCCCAATTGAAATAAAGGGTTTTAAACCCTAAAGAGAATGCACGACAGAGAAGGTTCTAAGTTCTCGTGTACAACGTTCCTGCTACTGCAGGACCTCTCCCTCCGACAGTGACTTCTACACTGGCAGCGCTTCTGCACCAGCAGCAACTTCACCAGCAACCTTTTCTGGCTCCGGCGACTGCCATCTCTAGTGAGTTACATTTTCTCAGTCTTTTTAGTTACGTTTTTGTTTTAATTCTTTTGTTTTATCTGACTATTCTTTTTAATACTGACCAGCAACTCTTCTTCCTTCCTAACAGAGTTGAGAGAATTTGAGAGAAGAGAGCAAATTAAGATTGAGAAATCTGATATTATTCAACCCAACAATAATCAGATTACAATGCTGTTTATATAGTTGGATAACTACCACCTATCCTAACTATCAACTAACCTGAGTTAGTTGATACAGCTGTTAGAAGTCTAAACTACTAACTATAAACTGACTGTAAGGGGGCTGGGGTGGGGGGGTGGGGGGGGGGGGGGGGGGTTGAAATGGGCAGCATTTAGAAGATTGGTCAAAAAAGAGCAGATAGATTTGCTATGCATCCAGGAGACCAAGAAGGAGCGAATTGAGAAGACGATGTGTCAAACACTGTGGGAGAACTCCGAAATTAGCTGGGAAATGCAACCTGCATGCAATACAGGAGGGGGTCTATTATGTCTATGGAGTGAGAAAACTTTCACACTGGAAAGGAAGGTCAGCGGTAGTGGCTTTATCTTGCTGGAAGGTGTGTGGGTTCAGGATGCACAAAAAGTAATTATAGTCAGTATTTATTCACCATGTGATATTTATCAGAAGAGAGTTTTGTGGGATATTGTTAGGCAGATGAAAAATTCAAATTCTGGTGGACTATGGTGCATACTGGGAGATTTCAACAACATCAGAAGACCAACAGAAAGAATGGGTGCCTGTCATAGGGGGATGGATGATAGGATTATGAAGGAGTTCAATGATTGGATTGCGGACTTGGAGGTAGAATAAGTGTCATGCGTGGGGAGAAAATTTACATGGTACAGGCCTAACGAGTCAGCCAAAAGTAAGCTGGATAGAGTTTTGATCTCTGCTGACACAATTTATTTTGGATTGGAACTTCTCCGATCATTGCCCCCATTTTGTTGAGATCTAAGAATGTTGACTGGGGGCCCAAACCATTTAGGATCCTCGATTGCTGGCTTCAGGATAGGACATTCAGAACAATTGTTCAGGACTGCTGGACAAATAATCAGCAAAGGGGATAGGGGGCTTTTGTGCTGAAAGAGAAGATAAAACGACTTAAGGTGAGGCTGAAGGTTTGGAACAAAGAACAATTTGGAGATACTTTCAAGAAGTTAAGAAGTATTGAAGCTGAGATGAACAAGCTGGAATCGAACACAAACGACAGACAATTATCTACCCAATAAATGTTGGACAGAAAAAAGCTACAGGAGGACCTATGGATAGCTGCCCAATCACATGAATCCTTATTGAGGCAGAAGGCGCAGTCAAGATGGATTAAAGAAGGAGATTGCAACTCACGCTTTTTCCACTTGTTGCTGAATTCGAATCGTAGAAGTAATTCTCTGACAGGGGTGATGATTGACGGATCATGGATTGATGAACTGGGAAGAGTGAAAGAGGCAGTTCTTTTGTTTTTCATGAACAGATTTGAAGAAAACGAGTGGGTTAGACCCAAGCTGGATGGGGTCAGATTTCAGAACATTGGACAACAAAAAAATGATATGCTGACGGAATGCTTTCATGAGGATGAAATAAAGACTGTTGTATGGGATTGTGGGAGCAAGAAAAGTCCTGGTCCAGATGGACTAAACTTTAAATTCATTAAGGAGTTCTAGCAAGTCATTAAACCCGACGTTGTTTGGTTTTTGAAGGAATTTTTGTTAATGGAATTTTTCCAAAGGGATGCAATGCCTCCTTTATTGCTCTAATCCCTAAGGTTGCTGACCCACAAAACCTTAACAAATATAGACCTATTTTGCTAATAGGCTGCATGTACAAGATTGTGGCTAAGATATTAGCAAAAAGATTGAAGAAGGTGTTGCCAGCAATTATAGACGAAAGACAGACTGCCTTCATAGGGGGTAGACATTTGCTGCACAACGTGCTTATCGCAAATGAAGCAATTGAGGAAGCAAAAAGGTGCCAAAAGCCGTGCATGGTGTTCAAAGTAGACTATGAAAAGGCATATGATTCAGTTTCGTGGGATTTTCTAATATACATGCTGCGGAGGTTGGGATTCTGCTCCAGGTGGATTAATTGGGTTGAGGGGTGCCTCAAATCTGCTACTATCTCGGTATTGGTGAATGGTAGTCCCTTGGCTGAATTCAGCCCGCAAAGAGGACTCAAACAGGGGGACCCACTAGCACCCCTCTTGTTTAATATTGTTGTTGAAGGCTTAAATGGATTGATGAGAGAAGCAGTGGAAAAGAACCTATTCAGAGGATTCTTAGTAGGAAGAAACAACGTAGAAATCAGCATTCTACAATATGCTAATGCTACAATATTTTTCGGTGAGGCATCAATGGAAAATGTCAAGGCAATCAAAGTCATCTTGAGGAGCTTTGAACTCGTATCGGGGCTTAAAATTAATTCCGTAAAGAGCAGTTTTGGGGCAATCGGGAAGCCGGAACAATGGAAGAAGGATGCTGCAAAATATTTGAACTGCAGATTGTTGTCCATACCGTTCACATACTTGGGTATCCCAATTAGGGCAAACCCAAGGCGTTGCGAATTGTGGGATCCTATCATCAAGAAGTGCAAGAGAAAGCTAGTAACATGAAAACAAAGACACATTTCATTTGGGGGCAGAGTGACTCTTATAAAGTCAGTCCTAACATCTATTCCTATTTATTTCTTTTCGTTTTTCAGAGTTCCTAACAGAGTTGTGGATAAGCTAGTGAGTATACAACGCCGATTTTTTTATGGGGAGGAGGACTCGAGCAAAAGAAGATTGTGTGGGTCAAATGGGATACAATGTGTCTCCCAAAAGAAAAAGGGGGATTAGGAATCCGGGACATCAAGAGCTTCAATCTAGCTTTGCTGGGAAAATGGATATGGAGTCTGTTTCACCACCAAGGGGAACTCTAGGCCCGGGTATTGGATTCAAAATACGATGGCTAGAGTTGTATGGATGACGAAAGAAGAGGCAGCAATGAATCTTTATGGTGGCAAGACTTAAAGTCATTGTTTCAGCCATCGCAAAATGGTAATTTCTTTCAAAATGGAATTGCCTGGAGGGTGGGGTGCGGAGATAGGGTCAGGTTTTGGGAGGATAGATGGATTGATGATGATAATCCACTAAGACTAAAATACCCTAGGCTATACCACATTTCCTGCCAGCAAAAACAGCTCATTCAGCACATGGGAAGTCACACAACTGCAGGCTGGGAGTGAAATTTTATATGGAGGAGATCTATGTTTGACAATGAAATTGACATGGCTGCTAGATTCTTGGGGGATATAGAAGGTAGTTTAATCCATCCAGATCGACGAGACAACTAGGTGTGGAAAGCTGATTCAAGTGGTCAATATTCAGTGCGGAGTGCATATAATCTGCTGATGGGGGAATCAATAGATGAGAATCAGGATGGAGTTTTTGAGGAGTTATGGATTTTAAAGATCCCAACCAAAACATCCTTTTTCACTTGGAGATTAATTAGAGATAGACTGCCAACAAAATTAAACCTGCAAAGGAGGAATGTAGAAATCAATGATTTACTATGCCCATTCTGTGGGAACAATGAGGAGGATGCAGCTCATCTATTCTTCAACTACAGTAAAACCCTCCTTCTATGGTGGGAATCTTTGTCTTGGGTAAACATCTCAGGTGCTTTCCTACAAAACCCGAGACATCATTTCCTCCAACATGCTTATGGGGGATATCCTGGACTAAGGGCTCATAGATGGAAGTGTTGGAGGATAGCATTAACCTGGACTATTTGGCAGCATAGGAATCGGATAGTTTTCTCAAATGAGAGCTTTAATGGTAGCAAACTGATGGATGAGGCAATCTTCTTGTGTTGGTCATGGTTTAGGAATCTGGAAAAAGGTTTTGTAATGCATTTTAATCAATGGTCGAGTAATCTATCAGAGGGATTTTGTAATCAGGGGAGGGAAGCATGCATAGGACCTGGGTAGCCTATAGCTTACAATGTAAGCAGCTTATGGTTAGCTAATTCGACTGTTCAAGTTCGTATTAGGAAACCATGTGTCTGTTGAAATCCAAAAATTTGTAATCTTAGTACCCCTAGTACTTATTTATATATTCTAATTTATCTTTGCTGATAAAAAAAAACTATAAACTGACTAACCACTAACTATAGTATTTAGAATAACAGCTAAGTAAAAAATACACTACGAGTAATGTATACTCTTATATTTCCTCTTTCTCTATTTTTTCTAATTTCTATTTTGTTTTATTATTGTATAACTGTTATGTTTTCAGATTATTTTTTTTCTGGCTTCCTCTTATGGAGAATTTTGGGCTTTCCACCATCCACCATTAATAACAACATTGATGACAACATGATAGGTTCCAAACAACATACTTCCTAAAGAATTTAAAGAATAAGAGGTCTCTTCCAAATTTGTGATGATGAGACAAGTGTACTGTCAAGGACCAACTATACTAAAAGCATAACCTGTAAGGTAAAAACTCATGATTGGTGGTATATCTATCAGGAAAAACCCAAGTTCCGCATTGACTAAAAATAGTGCAAGAATAGTATATATACATGAGTTTGTGCATGGATAAAGCAGGTTTGCTCTTCATTGTACTAAAATTTAAGTTTTATTAGAATGAGAGAGGATTGAACTCCTAAAAGGATTAAGCAGTTACATTTACATCTGCTCATGAATGGTTTTATATTGAATGTTTTCATACTAAACAGTAACATGTTTAGTTGGGAAACAATGCAAAACAGCATCAAAATAAAAAATGATATGGTACCAAACACAATTTCTGTAACAATCAAAACAGAAGAACTGGAGAAGTAAATACTGAAGAGCTCATAATGGATGCATAAACTTACCTTAGTCGCTGCTCTCTTGTGCTAGATCCACCAACAATAGAAAGCCACTCTGCACAATGAATAGTCGCTTCAATATCCTGGACACAATGAGCAGCACAGAGCAGTATGAATTACTCTATAAAACCAGAAATCATGCAAACAAAAAATATGGACAATAGAAGGGAAATTCCAGCAGACTGATACTATGCGATGACTAAGGCTGTGTTTGGAAATCCATTTCGAGCCTTCTAAACAAAAGATCCCACTTTCCAAAGCAGCAAACATAGAAGGAAGGGAGGAGATGGATTGGCATTTAGTTGAACACGATTGAGTTCCAAACACACACCAAGAAGTCCCACAATATTTCAACAGTTAATTGCTGCTCCATGTAGAAATTCCAGGTCCAGGACAAAAGTTTAATTAAAATGACTTATGACTACACTATGTGGTAACTAAGTAAAATATAATTAAAATGAAATTTCAATACTTCATTGATAATCCATCGCTCAAAGAGAACAGGTTTAGAGAATATCCAAAAGATTTTCATTTTATAACCAGGACAAGATATGCTATCAAATACAAGAAGCTCTGTTACATTTTTCAACCTCAGACCCCCAGTATTCATTTAGTTTCTTTATTTAGAAGACATAAACCCCCAGTTGTATTTTTCTCTTCACTCGAATGAAATTTCTTCCTTTACCATGAAGGGAAAAAGAAAAAGAAGAAAACAGTCTTTTGTACATCTTAAAGCCCAAATAAACCCAAGTGAATCAAAAAATGATTTACATATTCATTGCAAGTTCAAGAAATGTCCAATATTTGATGTTCAACAGTTACGACCCCAGCCAATGAAACAAAGATTTAGTAAAGAAAAAGGAAACAGGCAAGCATACTGCTGCATGTGCATGCTGTCAACAGCAACATGATTAAAAAGAAAATTGGGTAAGAATTGGCAGTAACGTCAATTGGGTAGACATGAAAGAAGTAAGCAATTCTAACAAATATCAACCTTCCATCCATCCTTTTGGCGCATTGAATGCTCTAGCATGATACTAAGGAAATTATGAATAAGGTCTTCTATGTCTCCAATGGTTGTTGAATCGGATAATTTACTTGAACCCACCTGTCAAACAGTTGAACAAAAGTACACAAGTAGCAGAGTTAAAGAATCTTCACAAGAACCTAAAATATGTGTCTGTAGTACACAGGAAGATGGCATGAATTTTTGGTCTATGTATGACAAAAAGATTAAAGAGACAAAGACAACCAAAAAACAAAGAGAGATGGAAAAAGTATAAGAACTTTTTTTTTGCTTCACATTATTACCTCATAGTTAGAGATCAGGACTTCCAGAATCCACTCAGGCCATTCCTCCATGCTTGTCAGACTGCTTCTATTTTCAGGATGACTGCAAGCCAGAAATAGAAGATCCTGAAATCATACACAACCAGCTCAAAACTAGGTGGTGTTATAAATATATCAAGTAGGAATATATCCATAATTGGAAGTCTCACTTCCTCTGACAAAGTTCTATTAGCAAATTTTCTATATGGCTGTGGCATATACATGAACCTTTCTTAAGCTAACTCTGATACAGAGTACTTAAGGCCACAAAAGAACAGAACCACTCTCATAGCATCTGAAAGAAATTGAGAGAGATTCTAAAAACGGAACTTAAGATACAATACCCCCTATTAATTGTTCTATTTGATAAGAGAAGAAAATGTATAGGAAAGAAGGACTATGTCAAAACATAAGGAGAAAATATTCTCCTTTTTTTATCCCTTTGTGTGTCTGCCAGCGGGACTCTGAAAGAATCCATGTGATATGTTAGAAATCAGGATTTGAAAACAAGAGTAAAAAAAATCTTGATTGCAAAAGAACAGAAAATAGGAGAGATATGCTCATATTCTCCTCCAAGGTTTTCCCCTTCACAAACAATTTCTCATTTCAGTTTCACAAAGAGCAAAAGCTTATTTACAAAAGATACAAGGTAGAATGCCAATGCCTCTTACCTAACAACCTCCTCCTATTTATTTACCTCTCAAATCCCCTCTAACTGACTAACCCTTCTACTAACAAACTGTGAGGTAAACCCCTAACAGAGAATGCTGTAATTTGTATTATGTAATCAAAGGCAAATACAAGATAAATGAGAGCAAGCTCCTCCCCAAGTCAGAGAAAAACATGACCGCCAATTGATTCTTAATTCCACCATATCCCCCACTCTCTTGTTTTCTCCCTTAAAACAGAATTGTCACTCTCTCTCTCTCTTCTAACTAACTTCCACTAACTCTGAGAGGACACAATTGTCCTTTTGGGCCTATGGGAATAAACCTTAAAAGGTTCCCAGTATTGGGAAGACTGATTCCTATCACAAACTACAATAACTGTCCTAACAAACTCCCTAACTCCTAACTGTTGAGCATTGATCGGGGCAGGGATTCCAAGAAAATGAGAGGAAGAGTGACAAAGCTAGAGAAAACAGAGAGATCTGAGGTGCAATCCGAACTCTGTTACAGACAAGAGTATTCTCTTAACTGAGATCAATTGCAATATAAGTTATAGTTATCTTTCCGACTGATAACAGAAATCACAAGTCAGTTAAAACTAACTCTAAATGTAACAGGTAACAGAAGTACTACACAAGCATATGACTAGCTATTCTAAGTAAAACATCATCGAAGGGGGGGACAACTGCCACTAATCATGGTTAAAATAAGAGAAAAATGTAGATAATACCAAGCAATTGTGTCATTAGTTTTACTTTTAGTGCTGTACCAGCCTAGTTCAAGAAAAGTCGTGTTCCACCATTATCTTTCAACTCTTAAAATAACAGCAAACTTAAGGCCTAATAAAATCTATAAAATACCAGAAATCCAAATGCATAAATTTAGCAGGATGTAACTGCTCCTAACTTTCTGCCCTAAACTGTCAACATTTTTTTTTATCAGCAAAAGTAATATATATATATATATATATATATATATATATATATATATAAAGGAGTACCAGAGGTACTAAAGTACATAAATAGGAAAGCTCATACGAATGGTGCCTGAAAACAGACTGAACATAGTCTGAGAAGGAACCAAGCTATGGCTACAATTTAGAATCTACCCCTACTGCTATTGTATTTGTTCTGTCCTCTGCTGATAAAGGAATCTACCCCTAAACTGTCAACATGATAGTTACCATTCAACTTATTCAAATAATATATAACTAGTGCAGAGAGATGAGAGAGAGTGAAACTGAGAGAGAGACAGAGAGAGAGGGAAGGAGAGTGAGTGGACCACTTTGATCAGAGGAAGAGGAAGACAGAGAGAAGGGGAGAGAACGAGAGAGGATCCCAAAACAAACTACGTTTACACCAGGCCTGGATAACCTCAAAGGTATCACCATGCAAACTGGAGGGAGAAGGATGATATCACAACATTCTACTTCACAAGTTTCCCTGAACACACAACAGAGAAGGATCTCTGGGCCAAGTTCAAGAAATGGGGGGATGTGAGGGAGATCTTCATCCCCAACCATAGGAACAAAGGGGGTAAAAGATATGGATTCGTAAGGTTCAAAGGGATATCCGATGAACGCAAATTAGAAAGACAGCTTGATAATATCATAGTTGATGGACTCAAGCTGTATGTCAACGTTCCAAAGTATGGGAGAGGAAAGATGAAGTTCGAGGAGTATACTGCCAAACCTAGGACCCAAACGGAAGGACACAACAATGAAGTGACAAATGCGCGACACATGGCAATGCAATACAGGACCCCTCTCAAGTCATATGCGAAGGTGGTATCCACTACCAAAACGGATGTCGGACAGAGGAAGCACCTCCAACCTCCACACCCCAGACATATTGAGTCACAATCGTCGGTCCAACTTGAAGTTGCAGTGGGGGAGAGGAAATGGCACAGACGCATGGGTGGGACGGCTAAAGAAACTAGGGGCATTCGAAAGAATCGAGGACGACCTACCCTGGGAGATAGGAGAAAACGTGGAGCCAAAATATATCGGCGATAACATGATACTCCTCCTTGGGCTCTAGGATTCCAAAGCAGAGGAAATCATCAACGAAGAAACCCAACACGGCACATCACCATTTCACTCTCTAGAAAAGTGGAATCCGACGATGAGGTCGGGCTATAGGTTGATATGGGTCCAATGCTGGGGAGTCCCTCTAGAAGTATGGGACATAGGAAACATTCGAAAAATAGTGGCCGCAGTTTTTTTTTTTTTTTGCTCAGCAAAAATAGGATGTTATTAAGAAGAATAGTACCAGAGGTACTAGAAAGATACATGTTTAAAGTAACTGAATATCTAGTTCTTGTGTATTCACAAAACCAAGCTATTGTAGTTGCAGGAAATACATGATTACAAAAGCTCCAAACCCCATCTAGCTAGTGAAAGCTTCCTTTAAGTTTGAGGACCATTGATTGAAATGTGTATTAAAATCCTTCTCCATGGTTTTGACCCACGTCCAAAGTAGCAGAACCGCATCATCCAACAGTCTACTTCCATTAAACGTGTGGTTTTGGAACACTATTTTGTTTCTGTGTTTCCAAATTGGCCATGTCAAGGCGATCCACCAACATTTCCATCTTGTGGAATTCTTTACTTCAGCTGTCGCAATTGTGTGCTGTAGGAAATGGTCTCTTGGGTTTTGTGGCATTGCTGTTGAGACACTAACCCAGGACAAAGACTCCCACCATAAAGGTAGGGTACTGCTGCAGTTGAAGAATAAGTGATGAGCCTCTTCTTCTTTAAGTCTGCAAAGTGGGCACATGGTGTCATTCAGCATCACCTGTCTTCTTGTAAGGTTAATTGGTAATCTATCTCTTATCAGCCTCCAAGCAAATACAGCTGATTTAATTGGGATTTATAGCTTCCATAGGTCCCCAAAGTCAGAAATCTGGGTTGCCCCCATTAGTTCTCCCCAAACCAGATCATACCCACTTTTTGAAGAGTAATGTCCGGTTTGATCATGCTTCCAAATCCAATTGTCCTGCCTGTGAGGTTGAACTTGTTGCTGTGATAATTCCCCAATGAAAGTGTCCGCCAATGCTATTTCAGATTCAAAGAGATCCCTCCTCCAGTTGAAATTCTATTCCCATCCGTTGTTGTTGCTGGTCCCCATGTGCATAATGAGTGCCTTCTGTTGACATGAGATATGATACAGCCTTGGATACTTCTCCATTAGAGGAATAGAGTTGGATGTTCAAGGATCCTCCCAAAATCTGAATTTGTCACCCCCCCACCTTCCAAACAGTGTCCTTTTTTATTACTAAATTCTGCTGCTGTTGCTGAATTAAGATCGGGTCCTTCCACCACAAGGATTGTTGATTTCCTCTTGAGCCTTCCTCCAATGCCTTCCATCCGCCATACTTTGATTCAATAATTTTTGCCCATGGCTCCTCCTGCTTAGAGAATAGATCCCATCTCCACTTCCCCAATAGAGCTGCATTAAAAGTCCTAGGGTTTTTAATTCCAAGGCCGCCTTTGTCCTTTGGTTGACATACCGTCTTCCAATTGACCCAAGCAATCTTCCTCTCTTCTGATCCCCCTCCCCATAGAAAACGTCTTTGGATGGCTTCTAATTTGGCAATTACCTTTGAAGGTATCCTGAAAAAAGAGAAAATAAATAGGAATTGTTGTTAGGACTGCATTAATGAGAGTGACTCTCCCCCCAAAGGATATGTGTTTGTGTTTCCAAGAGGCTAGTTTTCTCTCACATTTTCTAATTAGAGGATCCCAAAGTTCACTACGTCTTGGGTTATCCCCGATGGGGAGGCCCAAATAAGAGAAAGGCAAAGATAGGATTCTACAGTTAAGGTACTCAGCTGCCTCAAACCGTCATTGCTCTGGCTTCCCAATTACTCCAAAACTGCTCTTAGCAAAGTTTATCTTTAACCCGGATACAAGTTCAAAACTTCTTAGGATGGATTAAATTGTCTTGACATTCTGCATTGTAGCTTCCCCAAAAAATATTGTGTCATCTGCGTACTGTAGTATGTTAATTGGTATGTTGTTTTTCCCAACCAGGAAGCTGCTACATATTCCTTTATCCAGTGCTTCTCTCATCAAGCCAGTTAACCCTTCAGCTACAATATTGAAAAGGAGAGGCGCGAGTGGGTCACCTTGTCTAAGACCTCTTTGAGGTAAGAATTCATTTGTAGGACTACCATTAACCAGGACAGAAATCGAGGCGGATTTAAGGCATCCCTCGGTCCAACAAATCCACTTAGGACAGAATCCAAGTCTCTTCAACATATCTGATAGGAAGGCCCAGGATACTGAATCATAGGCTAGTTCATAGTCTACTTTGGCCGTAGTTGGTGACCTTATCGACGTCGACGATGATGTTGAAGAGTTGAGAAGGTTAGATAGGGCCAAAATTCTAATAAGAACTCCATGGAGATCACTTTTCCATCACACAGTCACAGTTAAGATCGGTGGGGAGGTACATAATGTGTACATCATTGAAGAGGGGTTGAGTGACGTCGGAACGCGCACCTACCTTGATCAAAGAGCCACAGACTCATCAGAAGACATCGAGTCCGATGACAATGACAGCGACTCACTGTTTACAGAACGTCATCAACCCATATCTTCCGGCACCCACCAAACAGCCTCGACGGCGACCAGAAGGATGTCGCTGACAGCAAATAGCTCCTGCTTTTATCCAAAAGTCCTCGAGCCAGGGAGAACACAGTGGGTAATGCACAACGAAGCTGGGCACAAATACCCAATATCGACAATCGTGCGCAGACAGACATGGAAATAGCAAAGAAGCAGAAATCTGTGGCACATTCTATCGCAGAGTCAGTGGCTCATATTGGTGAAGATAATATGCATGAGGCACCAGAGAAGAAAGGTCAGGGGAGCAGAGAAATGTTGTCAGTAGCTGATGGATGTTCAAGTTACGCAGGAAAGGAAAGAGCCGTTGAGCCTGCCCAAGGTCATATGGGAGTTGACCACGAAAATCCCAACAGGTCACAAATGCACTCAAAAATGCCACGTAATACCCAAACTAATGAGATTGTGCCAATTTCTGAGGTGGGCCTTATTAACCACACAACAGCCAGCCCACCACATCATGAAAACACCAACATGTATCTAATGTCCTCAAAAGTGGCACGTGACACTCAACCTGTTGAAGACGGGCCAACTACTGAGGTGGGCCTTACTAACCACACCAGTGCCAACAACTCACAACACAACAATGCCAGCCCATCTCATCAAACAACTGAGGGCAGAAGGGAGTGGAAGGTGTTTGTTAGGAAAAGGTGGTGCAAACAGAAGGAGGCCCAACAGAGTGTGAATCACCTCAAATTGGGCGAGACTAACCCACTTACCCATCAGGAATCTATAATGGGCGCGGCTACAACATCAGCAGCAGCTACAGGTTATCCATCACACATATCTTCCATGGACAGAGGAGCATCACAACAAATCATAGAAAACAATCCAATGTTGCTTTTAAAATCTAAGGGACCCAACGAAGGCCAGATTGAAGAGGCATCATCTCAATGGGAGCTCACAAAAATCATGGGGGTGTCTAGCGATTCAGACCTGGTCATAATCATCAACAAAATCATTGATATGGAGAACAGAGACAAGAAGAAGGCAGAGGAATTGGGAGACAGACACACTTTATCATGAATATTGTATCCTACAATGTCAGAGGGCTTGGGAGAGGGGTCAAATGGGCTGCAATAAGGAGGTTGGTCAGGAAACACAAAGTAGACATGTTATGCTTTCAAAAAACCAAGAAGGAGCAAATCGATAAGGCTATGTGCCAGGTTATGTGGGGTGATTTGGATGTTGGATGGGAATATCAGCCAGCAATAAATACAGCTGGAGGACTACTGTGTATTTGGAATGAACAAGCTTTCAAAGCGGAACAAAGGGTAAGGGGAAGAGGCTTCATCCTACTGGAAGGAGTTTGGACCCAAGAAAATCAGAAAGCATCTGTAGTAAACATATATTCCCCATGTGATAGTCAAAACAAGCGGGAACTATGGGATTCACTCAAGCAGCTGAGACAACATGATCCTGAAGGATTGTGGTGCTTCCTTGGTGATTTCGACAGCATCAGGCACCACTCTGAAAGAGAGGGTGTGTCTCATAGGGGAGTGGAAGCCAACAACATCAATGATTTCAATGAATGGATAGCTGACATAGACTTCGAAGAAATACCTAGTGTGGTAAGAAAATTCACGTGGTTCAAACCAAACACGACTGCTAAGAGCAAATTAGACAGGTTCCTTGTATCCCACAAATGGCTTCACAAATGGCATGGCTTCACAAATGGCCAGGTTGCACCAGTTTCACCTTGGACAGGAACTTTTCAGACCATTGCCCCATTCTACTTAGTGCTAAAATCATTGATTGGGGGCCAAAACCGTTTAGGATGTTTGATTGCTGGTTGAAGGATAAATCTTTTGAACAAATAGTCAGAGAGTGTTGGACAAATACACAATCAAGGGGCTGGGGGAACTTTGCACTCAAAGTAAAAATTAAAAAACTCAAGGAGGCAATGAAGGTGTAGAACAGGGAGCAATATGGAGATATACTCAAGAAGGTACAAAGAATTGAGGCAGATCTAAACAGTCTGGAAGATGTAAGTACTAACAGACAGCTAACCTCTCATGAATTGATGACCCACAAAAAACTACAGGAGGAATTATGGTTAGCGGCACATTCACATGAGTCTTTGATGAGACAAAAGGCGAGAGTAAGATGGATTAAGGAGGGGGGCTGTAATTCACACTACTTCCACTTGTTGTTGAACTCTAGACACACAAATAATGCATTTAAAGGAGTACTCATTGATGGATCATGGGTAGATGACCCCATAAGAGTGAAAGAGGAGGTTCGCAGCTTCTTCAACAATAGATTCATCAAACCTGAGCAGCGCAGACCAGTCCTTAATGGAACCAGATTCTGTGGTATTGGACAGCAGCAAAACGACATGTTGGTGGGAAGTTTTCTTGAGGAAGAAATAAGGGCGACAATATGGGATTGTGGAAGTGAAAAAAGCCCAGGACCGGATGGTTTAAACTTCAAATTCATAAAACAATTTTGGAAGTTATTAAAGTCTGACATCACCCGGTTCCTTACTGAATTCCATGCAAATGGGGTCTTCCCGAGGGGCAGCAATGCATCCTTTATTGCTCTGATCCCAAAGCTGAAAGATCCACAAAATCTTAATGAATATAGACCTATCTCACTAATAGGTTGTGTTTATAAGATTGTGGCTAAGCTCCTAGCGAATAGATTGAAGAAGGTGATGCTAGATATAATTGATGAGAGACAGTCAGCATTCATAAGTGGAAGACAATTGTTGCACAGCGTGCTGATTGCTAATGAGGCAGTGGAGGAAGCGAAGAGGTGCTATAAGCCATGCCTAGTGTTCAAAGTGGACTATGAAAGAGCATACGACTTAGTCTCGTGGGTTTTCTTATCATATATGATGAAGAGACTAGGATTCTACCCCAAGTGGATATGCTGGATAGAGTGATGTCTTAAATCAGCCTCGGTCTCTATTCTGGTTAATGGCAGCCCCACACATGAATTCATTCCACATAGAGGCCTAAGGCAAGGTGACCCACTAGTGCCTTTACTTTTCAATATTGTTGCGGAAGGTTTAACTGGTCTAATGAGAGAAGCACTGGATAAGAACCTCTTCAGCAGCTTCCTTGTGGGAAAAAACAAAACACCAGTTAACATATTACAGTATGCAGATGATACCATATTTTTTGGTCAAGCCACAATGCAGAATGTGAAGGCAATTAAGTCCATATTGAGAAGTTTCGACCTTGCATCTGTTAAAGATAAATTTTGCAAAGAGCAGCTTTGGGGTAATAGTGAAATCTGATCAATGGCGGAAGGAGGCGGCTGAATACCTTAATTGTAGAATCTTGTCCTTGCCATTCAAGTATCTGGGTATCTCCATTGGGGATAACCCAAGACGTAGTGAGTTTTGGGACCCTATAATCAGAAAATGTGAGAGAAAACTAGCCACATGAAAACACAGACACATATCCTTCGGGAGAGAGTGACTCTCATTAATGTAGTACTAACAATAATTCCTATTTATTTTTTCTCCTTTTTCAGGGTTCCTTAAAAAATAATAGTCAAATTGGAAGTCATTCAGCGAAGATTTCTATGGGGAAGGGGACCGGAGCATAGGAAGATCACATGGGTCAATTGGAAGACAATTTGTCTACCAAAAGACAAAGGTGGCCTTGGCATCAAAGATCTCAGGACCTTTAATTCAGCTTTGTTGGGGAAATGGCATTGGGATCTCTTTCACAAGCAGGAGGAACCATGGGCCAAAATAATTTACTCGAAGTATGGTGGGTGGAGGACATTGGAGGAAGGAAGAAGAGGCAGTCATGAATCCACATGGTGGAAGGACCTGGTCACAATACAGCAACAGTAGCATAACAATGTAATTAAAAGGGAAACAACATGGAAGATGAGTGGGGGTGATAAGTTTAGATTTTGGGAGGATCGTTGGACAGATAATGATTTACCATTAATGGAGAAATACCCAAGGCTGTATCAAATCTCATGCCAACAAAAGCAAATCATCATGCAGATGGGGAGCAACACGAACACCGGATGGGAATGGAAGTTCAACTGGAGGAGGCCTCTTTTTGATTGCAAAGTAGCAATGGCGGATACTTTTCTTGGAGAGATATCACAGCAGCAAATACGCCCTCAAAGGGAAGATAACTGGATTTGGAAACCTGACCCATGTGGACATTATTCAACAAAAAGTGGGTATGACCTGATTTGGGGAGAATTAATGGGGGCAGACCAGAATTCTGACTTTGTGGAGCTATGGAAACTCAAAATTCCAGCCAAATCAGCAGTGTTTGCATGGAGGTTAATCAAGGATAGACTACCAACAAAGATAAACCTTAGAAGGAGACAAGTGATGGTAAATGATATGCTGTGCCCTTTCTGCAAAATTAAAGAGGAGGAGGCTGCTCACTTATTCTTCAATTGCAGCAACATCCTCCCTCTATGGTGGGAGTCATTGTCCTGGGTTAACCTTGCTACAGCACTGCCTCAAAACCCTAGGGATCACTACCTGCAGCATGGAAACGGGACTGCTGATGGAAAGAAGTCCACAAGATGGAAATGCTGGTGGATTGCTCTAACATGGACAATTTGGCAGCACAGAAATAAAATAGTTTTCCAAAATGCAAGTTTTGATGCAAGCAAAATGCTGGACGATGCAATTCTCTTAATCTGGACGTGGATCAAATCCATGGAGAAGGATTTTGCACTACATTTTAACCAATGGTCCTCTAATCTAAAGGAAGGATTTAGTAACTAGGAGGGGATGGGTGATGCTGAATTTATGTAACTTAATGTGGATCTAGCTTGGTTCTATGAAAAACTGGAACCAGATGGATCCCTATCTCATGTTATGTAATTATAGTACTACTGGTACTACTACAGCTTAATAAAATATATATTTTTGCTGAGCAAAAAAAAAAAATTTAGCAGTACATCAATGAACAAGTAAGCTATATTGAGAAGTCCACTTACATGCAACAAGCAAGAGCAAAAACACATGAAACAGCAGACACCTCATAAATCAAATTAAATGCAATTTATAAACATTAGATGCATGTTGTAAAAAATGAGCACTGTTAGGCTAATACCTGCAGTGCTCTGCTCTGTAGTGGCCTAGGTGCAAATGGAAGGGAACGCAAAAGCACCAATAAAAGTTGTGAATGCTCAAAGCGATGACCAGAATCATAAAAGTTTAGCCCATCCTCTGCAGAAGAGGCATTGATCTGAAATGGAAAGAAAGGAAACCAAAAGAACAAGGAAAATGAAAACATCAGCTCAAGAGGATATTATTACCATTTAGAAACTTGATCACCTAATGACATTTTTCAAATGCAAACATATTAATATTGTTGAATATTTATGCAGATATGCTGAAAATTTTAAGAACAATATATAAGCTTATAATGGTAAAAAATGAATGGGCTTATACTGAATAAAGCATGGCAAAGACATTGCAGATATAACTTTTATATAAAAAAATAAAAAGAAAAGATAGTTGCCATTTGCACAACATTATATGAATATAGAGTAGGGAAATGATGAAGGAAGGTAGCCATACCGAGGCAGCCAACAAAGCTGTGTAAACATTGTTAGTCATTAGCCTGTTGGGTGCTGCTTGAAAAGCCTTCTGTAAAGCATAAAGTAGAAGAGAAACCTTGTCTTCAAACATAGTACCACCTTTGTCATGGAGTCCAACACCCAAAAGGTTGCTTGTTGTATCAGGACCAGCACGGGAACCAAATCTCAGATGTCCTGAAGCTACTAAAGCACCTAAGAGACCTATGATCCCAACAACAATGCCATCACTTTTATCAACATTGTAAACATTTTTTCTAGCACTGTCTGCACTAATGGATAGACTTATGCCTCCCAAATTCTTGGCAGAAGGAATTTCAGAGGCAAATATCCTGTCACTGTTAACATCAGGAGAACTAGGATCAGGGCTACTACCACTATCAACAGATAGAAAACCTTGGTCATTGTCTTGTATGATGGCTTCACTTTTGTCCTTTGACCCATCATCCTCCTGACTTCCTTTTGTCATTTCATTACCACTATCAATCTCAGATTTTTGAGGTTCAGGATTCATTGACAATGATTCCAGAACACAACTATCTCCAGCTTTAGCTTCCCTCTGGAGCAGAACAAGAAGAGTTTCTATGCCACCACATGCTAGGAATTCTTCCGCAAATGTGTGAGCTCTAGATGTATTTGGCTGGACAACCAACCTGTAGAAAAGATGCAACACCCTAGCAACCTGAAAATGAGGAAATAATAAATTAGTACAGTTTTATCTAAAAAATAAAAAAAATAAAAATCAAACCAAAGCATAATTGTATTATATGTGGCATTCAAGATTTTACAAACTTAAAAAGAATAACTTAACATGAGATTCATAATAGCCAGAACATGCATATTACTTGCATTAAATATGTCAGTCTAACACACAATATACAGCAAAATATAACAACCTATTAGTAACCTGGAATTACTAGAGGTATTCAGCCAGCTGGGTGTTTCACAAACTGCTGGCCTTACTGTGCCATATGAAATGCAGCTCAATGCATGGCTCCCACAAGTGTGGGGTTTAAACTGAAATAGATGTACACGACCTTACTATCATGAGTGAAGAGACTGATACCATGAATAGATCCCACAACCACCATCACCACGTCGCAGTGCTCTCAATTAGAAGCCACGGAGCCATGGCAGCACCATCCCATGATGGCATTGCAGTAGTTGAACAAAATTCCATTAGACATCAATGGCATTGCAAGTTTTTCATTGAAGCCGCCTTTGCCATATGAGGCCATGGCAGAAAAGGCGGTTTAGGTCCTATTCTTTCAAAAGAAACCTAAGTGTTTTGGTTAAGTTGTTAAGGGACTCAAATAACCTTAACAACTTGTTCTACAGACGAACAACCTCTGCTCTACAAAACTGAATGAACTGTGCAACCATATCCTCGAACTCCACTGATTGTGCAACCAGCCCATCTGTGCTTCCTCTCCCCCTGTTCTGGACTTTAATTTTCTCATGTAACCTCTCCAGCCAATTGTGCCTTCTCTTTCTTTGTTCTCTTGATTTCTGGTTAATGTTCCTCTCAGTTCACCGGAGCCATTATTTCCTCAGTTCATCTATGGTCCTTCTACACATTATTCCCTTTTTTTTTTTTTTTTGGAAGGCAGAAAATATATATATCATTAATAGGTAAAACAGTACCAGAGGTACCAAATAGTAGAAATACAAGGCACCAGAGTGCTACCCTCCAAAATAACACACATACTCAACAGAAAACATTCAGACCCAAACCCATCTAGGCAAGAAAAGTAGACACATTATTCCCTTTACATTGGTGATAGATACTTTGGCTAGAATATGTTACTAATTTATTGTTTGTGATATAGTTCTTATTTATTACATTCAACAATTCTTTTTGTATAAAATTCCTTATTCCCTTTACCAATGCTAAAAGACAATTCTCTCTTATTAAGCAAAAGCAACAGAAGAGAGATATAGATAAGGGATAGAGAGTGAGAAACAGTGGGTGGGAGAGAGTCAGATTGAGAGAGGATCCCCGTCGGAACTACGTCGGGAATAGGAATGGACAACGACAGAGCTACAATCGAGCAAACTGGAGGGACCAGAAAGACATAGCATCCTTCTACTTCACCCGATTCCCTGAGGATGCAACTGAGAAAGACCTGTGGTACCATTTCAAAAAGCTGGGCGATGTAAGGGAGATTTTCATCTCCAAACAACGAAACAAGAATGGTAGGAGGTATGGTTCTGCTAGATTTAAAGGGGAGGAGGATGTGCACAGTCTAGAAAGGAAACTAGACAACATCGTCCTTGGCAGGATAAAGATGTGTGCCAACATCCCAAAATTTGGGAGTCAGGTTTGAAAAGACAATACCAGAAGCTAAACGAGGGGAATATGATGAGCAAAATGAAAAGGAGGCACCCCGTCGAAGACACCCATACCCAAGAATGAATCAAGGTTCGTACGCGGAGGTCGTGGCGAGGAAAAATAGAAGCTCAAACCAAAGGAGAACATCAAACAACGAAAATCATAGCCGTGAAGGATTGCGATCATCGGTGTATCTCGACATACCACTGACGGGGAACAAGTGGCTCAACGATGCCTGGGTGGGGAGACAAAAAAATTTGGCGATGTTCGACAAAGTTGAAGACAACTTACTTTGGGACATCGGAACTGATATTTCACTGAAGTATATGGGGGACGATATGGTTCTGCTACTCGGCCTCACTAACGACAAAGCACAACAAATGATTGAGGAAGAAAACGAAGGAGGGGCTTCTCTGTTCCACTCCCTGGAGAAGTGGAACCCGAGGTTGCACACAGGGTACAAGTTGACTTGGGTCCACTGTTGAGAATCCCATTACTGGCCTGGGATACGAAGCAAATTAAGAAGATAGTGGCTAACATTGGGGACATGGTGGACGTGGACGACGACGTCGAGGAGGTTCAAAGGATGGACAGGGCACGGGTGCTTATCAAAACACCGTGGAGGTCAGTAATACAGCACACTGTCAACGTACACGTCCAAGGGGAGGTATATAGTGTACACGTAGTGGAGGAATGTGGAAACAGCTCAGACATATGTCATTGCTAGCGCAGGAGCGATTTCGGGTCATCGGAGGAACTAGAAACTGACAAAAGCGACGCCGGAACGCCGTTGAAGGAAATGATATGCAGGATGGAGAGGGAAGATGACTCGCAGTTCACGGTGGTGCCGGGAAACACCGACACGTTGACAACAACCACCCCAATCTCATCGTCGGGAACAAAGATCCACGAGCTCGCGCTTTTACCCGATGGACCAAAAGGAAATGCAAATCACGCTTTTACCCGTCGGGAACAACCACTTCAACCTCATTGTAGGTAAAGACATTATCCAGTGGGTACAGGATTCCAAGCAGACAAGGGACAGAGCTGACTACTCAACAGCTACCCACGAGGATCAGCCCGCGCGCCATCGCTTGGTCCCAGTTGACCGAGAAGGCAATACACACAAAAACGGTGGAGTGCAGAGCATGGGGAACATAATCCCTACAGAGAGGACTGAGCTAATGCAAGAAAAAGGAAACTGTGAAAGGGAAAGGAATTGAGGTATCTCGGGGAGAAAAATATTTAAATTAAAGGAGACACGTGACCCTGAGGGAGAGTTTAAAACTGGATTGGGCTTTGTTACCCACACCCCCACTGCAACAACACAACAACATATCTCTAGCCCACAAACAAACAAAGCTGACCCAACTAGTGCATGGCAGGTATACTCGCGAAAAAGGTGGTACAAAAAGCAACTCGACTTGGGCTGTGCAGCTGGTGTAATTTTAGACACAGCCACGGCTCTAATATTATCAAGCCCACAACAACACCATCAGGAGAACAAAGATAAGTGTGGTACTAACCAAGACAAAATAAATGCCCACCTGGATGACGCATCAGCACAAGATGCAGCTGAGGATGCAAGCCAACATTCAAAAGCAAGAGGCAACAGCTTTATGGAACATGGCAAAAGAATTGGGGGTCACTTGCGGGTCATTGCAAAGGAATTATGTGGAGAAAATAATGGAAATGGAGGAAAGAGATAAGAAAAAGGCAGAGAGATTGGGAAATAGGAGAAGTACCCCATGAACATTATCACATACAATGTCAGAGGGCTAGGGAGGGGAGTCAAATGGCCAACAATTAGAAGAATGGTCAACAAACAGCACATAGACATGATCTATATCCAGGAGACAAAAAAGGAGGTAATTGAGAAATTCATGTATCAAGCATTGTGGGGGGATTCTGAAGTTAGTTGGGAAGCACATCCTGCATCTAACTCAGCAAGTGGAATTCTATGTATATGGAGTGAAAAAACATTCAAGCTAGAAAGGAAGGTCATTGGAAATGGTTTCATAATGCTAGTAGGGAAGTGGCTTAAGGAGGCACAGCAAGTTCATGTTATCAACATCTATTCACCATGTGATATTCAGAATAAGAGAGTTCTATGGGACAGTGTTAAGCAACTGAAAAACCTAAATCATGGGGGATTATGGTGCATATTGGGTGATTTCAATAACATCAGAATTTCATCAGAAAGATTGGATGGGGGAAAACAACATTAGGGAGTTCAATGAATGGATTGAAGAGCTGGAGGTAGAGGAAGTGCCATGGGTGAGAAGAAAATTCACATGGTTCAGACCGAATGGAGCTGCTAGGAGCAAGTTGGACAGATTCCTGGTATCTCCAGAATGGCTTGCCAAATGGCCTGGAAGCACCCAGCATACATTGGATAGGAACTTCTCTGATCATTGTCCAATTTTGCTCAGATCCAAGTTTGTAGATTAGGGTCCCAAACCTTTCAGGATCCTTGACTGTTGGCTCTTGGACAACCCATTCAAGAAAACTGTTCAGGAATCTTGGACCTCTAACCAGCAACGAGGTTGGAGAAGGTATGTTCTTAAAGAAAAAATTAAAAGACTGAAAGAAAGGCTGAAGGTATGGAATAGAGAACGCTTCAGTGATATTTTTAAGAAATACAAGAAGATTGAGGATGAGTAACAAGTTGGAAGAGGACACAATTGATAGACACTTATCTCCTCAAGAAGTGTTGATCAGGAAGCAGCTTCAGGAAGAATTGTGGGTAGCGGCTCAATCACATGAGTCCCTACTAAGACAGAAGGCGAGATCTAGATGGATTAAAGAAGGTGATTGCAACTCATGATACTTCCATCTGATGATGAATGCGAGCCGCAAAAATAATTGTCTGAAAGGAGTGATGATTGACGGATCTTGGACTGAAGAACCGGCAAGAGTCAAAGAGGCAGTCAGATTATTCTTCCTGCACCAATTTCAAGAATCTAATCAAGATAGACCCCGGTTGGATGGTATCTGCTTCCAGACCATAGGCCGACAACAAAATGATATGCTATTGGAGCGCTTTCAGGAGGATGAGGTGAAAAATGTTGTATAAGACTGCAAGAGTGAGAAAAGTCTAGGCCCAGATGGACTTAACTTCAAATTCATCAAGAAATTTTTGCATATAATCAAACCTAATGTCCTTCGATTTTTGGATGAATTCTATGTCAATGGAATTTTTTCAAGGGGCTGCAATGCATCTTTTATAGCCCTAATTCCTAAGGTGACGGATCCACAACTTCTGAATGACTACAGACCTATTTCACTGATAGGTTGTATATACAAGATAGTGGTCAAGCTGCTGGCTAACAGATTGAAGAAAGTCATGTCACTCATCATAGATGGAAAGCAATCTGCATTCATAGAGGGAAGACATTTGTTACACAGTGCGTTGATAGCAAATGAGGTGGTTAAGGAAGCCAAGAGAAGTCAAAAGTCATGCATTGTTTTCAAAGTTGACTACAAGAAGGCATATGATGATGCAGTTTTTTTAGTGTGGTCTTGGCTCTCAAATCTGGATAAGGATTTTAAGCTCCCTTTTAATCTTTGGTCATCTCATATTAGAGAAGGTTTTTTGGGCTACGCCTCAGTGGCTCCCAGTAGGAGTTGCGGCAGATCTTTAGTTTTATTTTGTAGCCATTCAATGGTTCCTCTTCAAACTGGTGTAGTTTTTAATGGAACAATGAGCATGGAACTATCTCTGTATTTTTTCAGTACCTCTGGTACTTTTATAAATATATTATTTTTGCTGATAAAAAAAAAAACAAAAAAAAAAGAAGGCATATGATTCAGTTTCATGGGATTTCCTATTTTACATGCTGAGAAGGATGGGCTTCTGCTCCAAATGGATCCAATGGATAGAGGGATGCCTAAAATCTGCATCTATTTCGGTACTGGTGAATGGTAGCCCCTCGTCTGAGTTCATCCCACAAAGAGGACTTAGGCAAGGGGATCCATTAGCACCCCTTCTCTTTAACATTGTCGCTGAAGCTCTAAATGGACTGGTGAGAAAAGCTATAGGGAAAAACCTATTTAGGGGATTCCCAGTGGGCTCAAACAAAGTGGAAATCAGTATCCTCCAATATGCGGATGACACTATTTTTTGGTGAGGCATCTATGGAGAATGTCAAGGCAATCAAATCAATTTTGAAGACCTTTGAACTTGTATCAGGCCTCAAAATTAACTTTGTAAAAAGCAGTTTTGGAGCTTTTGACATGTCAGAACAGTGGAAACTTGATGCAGCAAATTCTCTCAACTGTAGCTTGTTGTCCATTCCTTTTATCTATCTAGGCATACCTATTGGAGCAAATCCAGGAAGATGTTAGATGTGGGATCCTATTCTCAACAAGTGTGAGAGAAAATTAGCGAAATGGAAGTAAAGACACCTTTCTTTCGGGAGGAGAGTGACTCTTATACAATCGGTCTTAACATCATTCCTATTTATTTCTTTTCCTTTTTCAGGGTCCCTAAAAGGGTGGTGGACAAGTTGGTGAGCTTACAGCGAAGATTCCTATGGGGTGGTGCATCTGAGCAAAATAAGATAGCCTGGATCAAATGGGACACAGTGTGCCTTAAAAGAAAAAGGGGGATTGAGAATCAAGGATATAAACACTTTCAATCTTGCACTGCTTGGAAAATGGAAGTGAAATCTATTTCAGCATCAAGGACAATTGTGGGTCAGGGTATTGGAGTCTAAATATGGTGGATGGAGGAGCTTGAATGAAGCACCACTAGACAACATCGAATCCATATGGTGGAGGGACTTAAAGACGGTTTCTCAACATCCGTAACATGAAGATGCATTCCAAAATAGAACATTGTGGAGGGTCGGGTGTGGTGATAGAATTAAGTTTTGGGAGGACAACTGGATTGGCGAAGAGGGAACATTACTAGCAAAATACCCTAGCCTGTACCTTATCTCTTGTCAGCAAAATCAAATTATCCAGCAGATGGGAGTCCACAAGGACACAGGGTGGGAGTGGGATTTCATTTGGAGGAGACCACTGTTTGACAATGAGATAGACATGGTTGTTTCATTCCTAAAAGATGTTGAAGGCAAGCCAATTCAGCCACAGAGAAGAGATGATTCGGTGTGGACAGCAGATCCAAGCAGTCAATACTCGGCACAAAGTGCTTATAATATATTGAGGGGGGAAACAATAGAGGGGACTCAGGATGGAGCTTTTGAGGAATTGTGCAAACTAAAGGTCCCAAGCAAAATTTCAACATTTGCATGGAGATTACTCAGAGATAGACTACCGACAACAATAAACCTACAACTGCGGCAAGTTGAGATAAATGATAGGCGTTGTCCTTTCTGCAGCAGCATGGAGGAGGATGCAGGTCATTTATTTTTCCATTGCAGCAAAATCCTTCCCATTTGGTGGGAATCTTTGTCTTGGGTGAATATTGTAGGTGCTTTTCCGCAAAACCCAAGACAACATTTCCTCCAACACATATCTGGATTGGCTGTTGGAATAAGGATCAACAGGTGGAAGTGCTGGTGGCTGGCTTTGACATGGTCCATATGGCAACAAAGGAACAAGATAATCTTTTCTAATGAAACCTTCAATGGCAACAAAGTGATGGATGACGCAGTTTTCCTACTCTGGACATGGCTTAGAAGTTTGGAGAAGGATTTTGCAACTCCTTATAACCACTGGTCTAGTAATCTTAGAACAGGGTTTGTTTTTTTTTTTTTGGAAGGCAGAAAATATATATATTATTAATATATAAATCCAGTACCAGTGGTACCAGGGATAGAAGTTACAAGGCACCAAAGTGCTACCCTCCAAAATAACAATCCAAAGTAATACAACCAAAATATACAAGCCCAAACCAGTCTAGGCAACAAAATTCGTTATATTGGAAGACCAATGGTTGAAGCTAGTATTAAAGTCTCTGTCATTAGCCTTTAACCATGACCAAGCTAAAAAGATAGCATGGTCCATGACTTTATAAGGATCAAAAGGTTTTCCTTGAAAAATCAATTGATTCCTATGCTGCCATATAGAGCTAGTTAAGGCAATCCACCACCCACACCTTGTACTATGATTCACAACTTCCCCGAAGCCATCACAAAATTGAGAAAAATGGCAAACTGGAGTAATTGGAAGGGGACCTATTACCCTGATCCAGCTCATGGATTCCCACCACAGGCCTTTTGTCAGATTACAGCTGAAAAAAAGATGACCCACATCCTCCTGCACACATCCACACAAAGGACAATTAGCTTCCTGGGTAATGACATTTCTTCTTAAGAGATTATCCTTGGTGGGGAGCCTATTTTTAAGAAGTCTCCAACAGAAGACCACTGCCCGAGGGGGGATTTTCAGCTGCCAAATTGTCTTAAATATCTTCCCATCTAGACTTGAGGAGCTGGTGTTCATGCATAATCTATAAGTTGACTTAGTGGTGTACTGTCCATTAGGTTCAGCCAACCACAACATAGTGTCTTTAACCTGTCTCTGAATAGGAACAGAGCAGATCTCCTCCATAAACTGCACAGCTAAATGACTTTCATGATCAAATAAATTCCTCCTCCACCTCATATCCCACCTCCAACTATCATGATTAAAATGACCTATATTTGAAATGAGGGCCTTTTGCTGTCTACTTATCAGGAAAAGCTGATTATATTTCTGCTGAAGCGTATAATCTTCCCCTAGCCACTTATCTGTCCAGAATTTAATATTTTCCCCACACCCAGCCTTCCAAGTCAAGTTGTTTTTAAAGATACTGTGGTCCGACTGATGATACAGATTTCTAATGTCCCTCCACCAATGGGAATAACCCCTTTTGTTTATTAATTATTAGCTGAGGATAGCACAATAGAATAACAGTAGAAATTAGACTCATCTTTGTATCCAGATATTGGTTTCTATCAAGACTACATTAAGTCTGATAATTGGAACCAAATGTATGGTGTCTACTAAACTTGTATCCTTTGTACCTCTGGTACTCAGATTTATATATATATTTATCTTTGCTGATAAAAAAAAACAACAATTTTTTTTGTATATTTGGTAAGTAGGTGTCTGTGTGTGTTACCATGGTTATGCCATAAGCAGCAACATCATTTGCCATACTATTATGAAGGAATATTGGCTTGCCACCATAACATTGCCATGTGACAAGGCGAAAATCTAACCATGCCACATGAGTATTGCATGGGCTCTTTTTATACAATAATAAGAATATGCAAAGATAATAAGAAAAGAACCCGCTCAAACATGGAAATTTTTTTTTTTTTGGAAGGCAAAAAAAAAAAATATATATATATATATATTATAAAATCAAAGTATTACCAGAGGTACTGAAAAGAGATTACAAAGCACATAAGTGCTGCCCTCCAAAAACCACCCAACCTAATTACAATATGAAGACACCCTAAACAAAGGAAGTCATTATATTGGAAGACCAGTGGTTGAGACTACAGGTGAAGTCTTTTTCTTTAGCCTTCATCCAGGACCAAACTAAAAAGATTGCATGGTCCATGACTTTATAGGGATCAAAAGGTTTTCCTTGGAAGATCAGCTGGTTCCTATGTTGCCATATAGAGCTAGTTAGGGCAATCCACCACCCACACCTTGTTTTATGATTCTTAGGTTCCCCAAATCCTTCACAAAATTGAATGAAATGGCACTTCGGTGTCATTGGAAGGGGGCCTACAACCCGGATCCAACTCATAGCTTCCCACCACAAACCTCTTGTCAAGGTACAATTGAAAAATAAGTGACCCACATCCTCCTGAACACTTCCACACAAAGGGCAGATGTCTTCCTGCATACTGATATTTCTCCTCAAAAGATTGGCCTTGGTGGGAAGTCTATTTTTAAGAAGCCTCCAACAGAACACCACTGCCCGAGGGGGGATTTTCAACTTCCAAATTGTCTTATAAATGTTCCCATCTGCACTTGTTGTACTGGGGTTAATACACAAGCTATATGCTGTTTTAGTGGTATATTGGCCATGGGGTTCAGCCAACCACAGCATAGAGTCTTTGATATATCGCTGTATAGGGACAGAGCAGATTTCTTCCATAAACTGCACAGCTAAATCACTTTTGTGATCAAATAAGTTTCTTCTCCATCTAAGGTTCCACTCCCAGCTATCATGATTAAATTCACCCATGTCTGAGATGAGAGAATTTTGCTGCCTACTAATCAAAAAAAGCTGATTATATTTCTGCTCAAGGGTATAGTCTTCCCCTAGCCACTTGTCTGTCCAGAATTTGATTCTTTCCCCACATCCAACCTTCCAACTCAAGTGGTGCTTGAAGATATTGTGATCTGACCGGTGAAATAGCTTCCTAAGATCCCTCCACCAGTGAGAAAAACCCCTCTTGACTGTATCATGCTGGAACTCAGGCCATCCACCATATTTAGAGGTTAGAACTCTTACCCAAAGCTACTACTGACCAGCTGCAAAAGCCCATATCCATCTACCCATCAAGGCTACATTGAATTTCGAAATATCTTTTATACCCAATCCCCCCTCATTCTTGGGCAGACAAATATCAGCCCATTTCACCCAAGGAATTTTATTATGAGTATTGTCTCCTCCCCATAGAAATTTCCTTTGTAAGGAAATTAATTTTTGAACAATGCTTTGGGGAATCCTGAAAAAGGACAGAAGATAGATTGGAAGGGCATTGAGAACAGAATTAATAAGTGTGACCTTCCCCCCCATGGATATGTCTTTCTGGGCCCATTTTGATAATTTTGCTTTGAATTTAGTGATGAGAGGCTCCCAAACCAGCAGACTGGAAGGATTGGCACCAATAGGAATGCCTAAATAGTGAAAAGGGTAGTTCATTTGCCTGCAATTCAGGGTATTAGCTGCTTCCAAACCCCAGTTAGCTCCACCTCCTATTATCCCGAATTGACTTTTAGCAAAGTTAATCTTCAATCCAGAAGTCAATTCAAAGCCTCTAAGTAGGGCCTTTACAGTATGAACATTCTGCCAATCAACCTCACCCACAAAAACAGTATCATCAGCATACTGCAGTATATTTTTTTTTTTTTTTTGGAAGGCAAATAATATATATGTATTAATATAGTCAAAAACAGTACAAGTGGTACTGGAAATTGATGATACAAAGCACCTCTGGTGCTGCCCTGTTAAAACCCAAGCTAACCCATCTAAAAGGCTAACCCACTCGAATTAACCAAAGGAAACTGGAATATTAGAATACCCAAGTGCATACTGCAGTATATTAATAGGTTCCTTCTTCTTTCCAACTAGAAAGCTTCTATAGAGATTTTTTTTAACTGCTTCCCTCATCATACCAATGAGTCCTTCCCCAATTATGTTGAAGAGCAAGGGAGCTAAAGGATCTCCTTGCCTCAAACCTCTAGAGGGGTTGAACTCCTTAGATGGGCTACCATTAATCAAAACTGATATGGTTGCTGAATGAAGACAAGCTGATATCCATCCTCTCCACTTTTGGCAGAAACCCAATCTAAGCAACATATAATCCAAGAAGGACCAAGACACGGAGTCATAGGCCTTTTCAAAGTTCACCTTGAAAATCATTACTGGCTTGTTGCTTCTCATTGCTTCCTCCACCACCTCATTAAGGATCAAGACACCATGAAGGATATGTCTTCCTTTGATGAAAGCTGACTGTTTTTCATCAATGAGGTCATCCATAACAGACCTTAATCTATTAGATAGAAGCTTAGCTATCAGTTTATACATGCAGCCTATCAAGGATATAGGCCTGTAATCATTTAGGGACTGTGGTTGAGACATTTTGGGAATTAAAGACACAAAGGAAGCATTGGTGCCTCTAGGAAAGGTACCATGAGCATAGAACTCGTCCACAAATCTTCTAAACTCTGGATTCAGCACATCCCAGAATTCCTTAATAAAATTGAAGTTAAGGCCATCAGGCCCAGGACATTTATCCCCTCCACAACTCCCAAACATGGAAATGGAATACACTTCCAAAGCCCCCAACCTAGAGGAACTCCATAAAAGAACAAAACCCCTAGCTGAATGTCAGATGAAATTAGCACCTATCACACAATAAAGAAATACTTACTGTGTTCTAAGTGACAAACTTTTAATAATTCAAAAACTCAGTTGACAACATCAAACAAGTAATCATGCAACCAGAAGCCATATAAGAACCACAGAAAGTATACTGGGAAATTCTTTTATAAGCAAATGCATTTAATAGCATTGACTGAGCTCTTATGTCTGTGTGTAGTAGCGTCCTGCCTGACAATGCCTTCTTATTACTGACACAAAAGAAAAGCAAAAGACACTTTAATGTTACTGCTTTACCTGATTAGGTTGTGGACAGTCAACCATGAATCCAAGTAAACATCGGACATCATTTGAGGCCAATGAAGGAGGTGCTGCCACTATGAGAAGTTCAACTACCACCAAGAGCTCATCAACCAAAGCATTGATTTCACCTACTGGACGTGTAGCCCCAGTTAGAGAAACAGTATTCAACGAACCAATTTCAGGAACAGTCCAATAACATCTTCTGCAGCCATCAAGAAGCATCTGAATGGCATTAGCATCTCGCATTACCATTGACTCGGTGAAAACCATATCTGCAAGTGATGATAAAAGCTTCTTTTGTATGCCATAACTACACAAACTCCAAATTTGTAAATCTAACAGCAGTGTAGTGAAGAGTTGCACTTTAAGTGCATGGTTGATCTTCTGAGATTGACAAAGGGATACAACAGCAGCAACAAGTTCCTCATCTCTTACACCATCATGCTTTCTAACATCAAGCAAAGATAGAGTTTGGAGAAGATAATTCAAAATCTTTGATAGAACCTCTGGCCCTCTGCCACGAGCCAGCTCTTCATTGTTCCCTGGATGTTGAATAGCTGTGGATATAATTCTAAATATTGGGGCAGCAAGAGAAACAGTGGCCGAAGACAAAGGTAAATTCTCTTGCTGAGGTTCCAGTGTACCCTCATGTACATTGCTTATTGTCAAGGGAAGTAAAGACAAGGGACCACCATAGGCCAATGCCCACAAAGCATCCACAGGTCGCATTCGTGCAGCAACATGGACTTGCCCAAGAACCTCAGCTGGACGTCGATGCATTCCTGAATCATGATAAAGGAACCATAAGAAGACAAGAAAATGATACAGAAAATTATTTACAACTTAATGCATAAAAAGAATTTTATATTGCAGTGACGGTAAATATACATTTAAAAACTTACAGATATATACTTTAAATACAGAAATGCTATTACAAATAATACTTCCCAAGACCAATGCATCTGAGATCCAACAAACAGTTGGTTATGCATCTGAGATCCAACAAACAGTTGGTTGTTCCGTAATTAAACACTAGTAATAAAAGAAAAGCTCCAACAATCGTTGATCACAGGAATAGGTCTATGACAGAGGACTGTTAAGAAATAAGAAGATATTTTAAGTACAGAAAAAAAAAGGCATGGTGCTGAAATTTAACAATGTTGGAAAGCCACCTTAATTGTGATCACTCCTAGCCCACCTCAGTTGCAGTGTCTTTGGGGGCTGCCTTAATTGTAGCCTCAAGGGTCGGGTTTAATCCCACATTGACTGGAGATATGGCTTAAATAAAGCTTATAAAGTTTAGGTAACCCTCACTTTAAAAGCCAATTTTGTGGGGTTGACTTAGGTCCTAAGTCCTAATTCTAAGATGGTGTCAGAGTATAACCAAGATCCATTGTTGGGCTAACCTAGATCCATTGGGCTACCTGAATTGCCACACTTCAGGCCAGTAGCCTAGAGCATGAAGGGGTGTGTTGAAAAGCCACCTTAATTGTGGCACCCTAGCTCGTCTTAGTTGCAGCCTCTTTGGGGGCTGTCTTAATTGCAGCCTCAAGGATGATGTTTTTTTAGTCCACATCGACTAGAGATATGGCTTAAATAGAGCTTATAAAGCTTGGGCAATCCCCACTTTACAAGCCAGTTTTGTGGGGTTGAGTTATGCCCTATGTTCAAATTCTAAGAAGTAAGAACCAGCTTATCTAATCTATTTGTGTAGTTGTAAGACTAAAAGCAATGAAAGAATGAGACAAACAGAACACAATTAAATAGACAACTACACATGATATCTTCACAAGACAGAGCTTAATGACAGACAGACCAGTAATAATATGGTCCTCCAATTTGAAGGAAGGATTCTGTAATTAGGGGGGCAGGTGTGGGTGACTCTTGTAACACATTTTTGTGTCTACAGCTCTTTCCCAATATTCTGGAAAAGCAGGATTCACATCTATTCCTATGTACTTTCAGTACCACTGGTACTAGCCTATAAATATATTATATATTTTTTGCTGAGCAAAAAAAAAAATTAATATTCATAGTAAATCTTTTTGTAAACAACAATGCAACTTTATATGCATGGATAGATGAGCTTAATACAAGTCCCCAACTGTTCTGCTCACAACTACCAAAATACAAACAATTGTTGAGTTACTAGTTATATAGATTAAAAAAAAAAACAAAATCAGATAAGGAAAATCAAAGACTTGGAATTACAGTAGAAATCATCCTAGTAATAAGCAAATAGAAAATTTTTAACTGCTAGAGATTACAGAAAGAACCACTAACGTGATGCTTACAATTACAAACACTAACCAATATATAGTAAAAAACATTTTTTATTTCCATCATATAAATCCACAAACTAACCTTCCAAAGATTAGTTATCAGGTATCAGGGGCCTTTCTGCATGAAAAATCAATATGCATTTATGCAGTGTATAACAATTCATTATTCACATATTATCATAAAAGAATAGATAGAAATTATCCAACCTGAAGCACCAGAAGGTGAAGCATCTGGACAGAAACGTCCACTAAGCAAACTAGGATGATAGAGCAGGTGAAGGCAACCTCCAATTTCTGCATCCAAAAGCACACTTTCCTCTGCCTTACTCTGCGCATAGGCGTTTGTTGCTAGCCACGGTAGCCCAGCAGCATTACCAAAAGAAGGCACTATATCCCCTCCTCTAGAAGCCAGGCATGCCATTCTTTCTGGGCCAATTGGTTCCTTGAAGATGTAAACAGGACCCATCTCAGCAAACAGAGGGCATTGACGACGACGGCGTTGCAAACCAGCCATAGTAGGAGGAGGGTTAGTTCCTATGCAGCAAAATGCGAGAGGTTTTGAAATTCGAGGGAACTCAAAAGGACGACTTTCATATAAAGATCCATCTACATATAACCTGACTTCCCTTTCTGCTTTCCCAAGAATTCCATGCTTGCCTACATGTTCAAGACCAATGAAGTACCAACATTGCGGTTTGAAAGCATATGTAAAATGCAATGAAGATTTCTTTCCCTTTCCACTAGCAGTTTCAACAACCAAAAATTGAGCATGGAAATAAGCCTCTATACCCTGATTATCACCAGATAAAAAACTGAAAAGTCGCGGCATGTGTGCTGTACCTTCACCAGCAAGTGCACTAGCTGCAGCAGCAGCTGACATAGCTGACGATTTACCCGACCTAGCTGCTGCAGCTGCAGCAATTGCAGCAGCAACTGTAGCTGTATTTAATGTGTCAGCAAATGATTCAATGTAGATCCATGTTGCAAAAGCATATCCATTGATAAATGGCCAACGGCTCTCACCTGGCCCAAGCAAACCAGAACTTTCACCATCAAACTCAAAGGTGCAAGCTGGTCCCATTGACTCCTTTCCACTTATGGCTTTCTCCAATGCTAGTGTTAACTGTGGAGCCCAAATTGTGGTAAGTGTTTTTGTAATGACTTGAAACCATCTATAAAGATCACTCACGCTGAGAGAATGGCCTGCTAAATATTGTATGCAGTGGCACAAAGGAGTTCCATCCCACCTAATTTGCCCATTTAAGCCAACATCCACTGTGAAAATTTTTTCTGCTGTTCTCAACAATACTCCTAACAGGCCAGCTGTTGAGCACATTGCTCGATTTCTAGTGCAAGCCCTTAATATCACAAGTAGTCCCCTAACCATCCGTGTCCTAGGTGACATCACATCATCAGTATCACCTGCATAAGAAAGCCAAGGAATAAGTTCACCTGCCACGATGGCAGCCCGGGAATTCAGCATCACACTAGGAGGATTATTATCTTCATCCTCTTCAAAACTTTCAACACCACCCATTGTTGCAAGAAGTGAATCTACAATTAAGAAGGGCACACTATCCATTTCTTCACCACTCTCAAAAATTTCTACACCACTTGCAATATTCTTTAGCTTGTCCATACCTTCAGGTTTCCCCATAATAGCAGAATCAACTAAGTGCAGCAATTCTGGAGACACATTTGGCTTTTCATGTTTATTCCTTGGCTTAGGTGGAGAATTAACAGTGGAATATCCACTGGAACCAAAACTAATTGATGAGGAAAAATGCTTGGGTGTATGACCAAAATGTCCTTCTGAACCAGGGCTGTAAGAAAGATTATCATGATGTGTGTCAGAAACTGGGGAAGAATCATTCTGTATTGAGTTTGACCCAAATGAATATCGAAAATCCTCTGCATTTCCACCAAACAATTGCTGTTTATTATCAGAACCAGATGACCGGTTTGAATCCTCATACTCATCATTCTTGTCTTGATCTGTCAAAGATACTGGCTCAAACTGGTCCTCATCCATTACTGTAGTTACAGAATCAATACCTTGTTCTTGCAAGTTTTCCTTTTCATCTATAAGTTCAACCCCAAAACTGCTGCTAGAATTTACATTTTCCTGATGAGGACTCTCAACAAATTGTTTTACACCACTCTGTATTATTTCATCAGTATCTAATTCATTACCAGATATCTTTATCTCTTTTGGTTCTTCCTTGTCTTCCATCAAGTTATTTTCGAAGAAGCTAACAAATATTCATTGAAATTATGGAAGTCCAATCCACCTGTATGTAATAATTAGTAAAATTACAATAACCACAAAAACAATATAAAGAAGAGTAAGTTCTATGCAAGCCTTTTGAAAGAACATGCATTATGTCAGTCATCAAACATGAACACCGCAGTCCCTATGGAAAGAAACCAATCAGAACGAAAATAGAAAGGGTTTCCATGGGTTTGTGTCTATACTAAGATCTGCATTCCCTGCATTCACTTATGAATGATTCACACATTCAGCAATTCAGAACCATTAAATTAAGATCAGACGGCTCATATTTTCTCAGTCAATTAACTCAAAACACACATTCAAAATCTCAACCGCCCGATCTTCATCCAACAGTTATAAATGCACAAAATGCATGAATGCGGCCAAAAATGACTGCACTGAATCCGGATCAGGTGAGTGTCTATATTCTCTATTCTATATACATATGCATAAAAATGAACCTAAACAAAGTAATAAAGGTGATTTGATGAGTTACACACTATTTATTGGGCCGCTTAACTAACAACAGCTAAATGTTTGACAATGACAACTCATCAACGATTCTGGTACCAACCGTCCAGCCTAGCAACTAACAGTAACAAAAACAAGCTTTAGTTTGACCAAACACACAACAAATCATTATAATGACGAAAACAAATCTTCACATATAACAGTCTACAGTACACTAGTAGAAAATTCATAAGCTTCCTCTGGCAGCTAAACAAGTAGTTCATTCGCTTAGATTTGAGTTGAGAACAAATTTGCAATAACTGAATGAAGTAAAGTGCACAGGTTGAAGCTCAAAAGCACTGACACTGAGACTCGCTCCAACATTTTGCTAACTTAAACATTTGCGTTTAATTCAAACCAACGAGAACGCAACAGTAAGAAAAAAAACAACTAGACAAAGTCGTCGTTTAGCGAAAAACGCTATCGGATCTTGCTCGGACGACGAACTCAAGCAATCGAATCGACTCGGATCGCCTCGCATTGCGAGAACGGATCAAGAAACAGAAGATCTCTCCGCAACGCCGCGCGCATTCATGCACGATTCGATCGAAGCTTGCAAAGTCAAAGGAAAAAAAACGCACGGATCGTAACGAAACCGACATTGCTGCTTCGGATATGCGTAAGGCAAAGAAGAATGAAATAGTGGTTACAGTTAGCGTACCTTCTAGAAGACTCCGGCACGGAGTGGCGTTCGCTTCCGATCGTCTGTTCCGATCAAGGATTTGACGGAAATTAGGGAGGAGGTGGGGAGAGAGAGAGTGAATCGGTGAAGGTGAATTGGGCGCGAGAGAGAAAAAGAGGAGAAGAGAGTAGAAGGAGGTTGGTGCTTGCAGGCAGCTATGTAATGTAATTGAATTGATTATTGCTGTCTGCAATAGTTTTACCCCATTTTTTCATTTCTTAACGATTACTTAACTATGGCGTTGTCTGCTCCGGTCCGGCCAAACCGCCAGCGGATCATTCAACCGGTTCAAATCAATTTTGTTTTATTGTTTGCTTGCTTTGAATTTTATTTTAAAAATATGTTTTATGAAATAATTTAAAATTAATTATCCATGTAGCTCTTGAACCTATGACTTTGGCTATGTTAACACAATATTTTAACCAATTGAATTAATAGGTCAATTATATTAAAAAATAATTAATCTCTATATATAACACTAAAATTTTTAATGTATATTTAATTCATATATAATTTTACATAATAAATTTTGTAATAATTAATTTTGATCTAATAATGTAAAAAAATTAATAATAGTTTTGAACTCAATATGAAGAAAAGAAAAAAGAAATGGACGAAGAAGAAGTAAAAAGGGTAAAGTTGAAATTTTTTAAAATATGTTGGGTGTGGAAGAAATTTGAATGGTGTAGGAAAAATAACCCTCAAGGTTATTGTTTTCTGCATCTTTTTTTGGCTTTCGAGATGATCGATCCAAATGTAAAGTTACATTTTGAAATATATCTCATTTATTGACTTCTAAAATAACCAATCTAAAATGTATAAAAAAATAATTTTGAAATGGATACAAGATGCAATTTGGAGGTGCATGAAGCAACAACCCTCATTCAAAAGTCATCATATACTCCTTTCTTCTTTTATTAATTTCAAAATCTCAATGCTATCATTGCTTGTGTCTTCTTTAACCTCATTCATTTCCCTATTATGTACCCGTCCTCCAACATCTTTCTCTCTTTCTTTCTATGAATTTCTCACTGACATTACCTAATTCTATTTTTTGTTTATTTCCTCATATTTTTAGATTACCAAATATGAAGTACAACTTGATTGTATTTCAAAAAACACAATTCGTAGTAATAGAATGCTCCAACCAAAATAAGTTTAGAGGTCTTCTAAATTTGTTAGGCTTTTAGGTAAGGTTAATTAAGACATAAAATGGGAGGATTTCTGCAAAAGATACTATGATACTCAAGTTAATGAGAATTTTTATATGTGCATCAATGTATAAATGCCTACTTGATACAATGATGTTATTTAGAGGATTATATATGGGTTGCCTTCACTAAGACACGAGACCTCAAACCTCTCATAAGTAGTAATATGTTGTCTTGGTGTAGCAACAAGACATTTTTATTTTGAACCAATGTGTGTTTTACTATTAATAAGTGTATCTTTTTTTTAAAAATTACTAGTATATGTTACAACTCTTGGTTTTAGTATTGATCTCAATCAGCATTTTTGGTTTTGGGACTTTGACATTTGAGACAAGATGGATCATAAATAAAAATGTCATTAATGCATTTTTACCATGATTTTCTACGCAATGTGATAATTGTCTTATAAATTTTATTTTAATGACAATCTTGTAAGCAATTAACTTAGTATTTCAATATATTTAAGCTTATTTAGCCTTATTTATAATTAAGTTTTGAATAAATTGAAATAGTTTAAATGTTTTATTTTTCATGTAATTTTAGTTTGTTTTGGTGTAAATATAAATGAAGAAAGAAGATAACTAATGTTGGGACCCAATTCAAGGTCATTTAAAGGGAATTTGTTAGGTTGCTAGGGATAGAATTGAAGCTTGGTGCACGCTAGTGAAGTGTTCCTATTGTCAAAGAATTGGACTCAAGTGTAGTCACTTAGACAAGTGCTACTTTTGTATGTGCACTTAGTGCAAAAGTTGGACTAAGCATGCAAGTCATAATGTAGAAATGACAGTGCAGCAATTTTGGTCCTATTTAATCTCCAAGGATGTGAATTAAAGACAAATTTGGTTAGGGTAACTATTTAGGATTTTGGGTGGAGGTTAGGAAGCTCTCCTTTGCCTTTCATGGCTTCCCTACCACTTCTTATAATCTCTTCATCTATTTTCTTCTTTCCTTCTTGTAGTTAGGTTTACCCATTTTAGGGGTTGATATAGTTGAACCATCCTTATGTTTATATTTTGATTATTAATCTATGTTTATTGTTCATTATTAAGTGTCCTCTTTTTTGCATTGATGTTTATTTTGGTTTGATCATCCTTTGTTTGATGTTGTGGTTTGAATTGTCATTGAAAAATATTTTTGAACTCATAAATGGAAAGGATGACATAATGAGTTTTGTGTTTAGGATGAAGCAAGGCTTGTTAGTTATCCTTTAAATCTTATTCTTAAAGTAAGTCACTTGATTAAATTAGTTAAGGAATTGATAGTTTGGTTAAGAAACTTAAATTCTTTTCTTTGAGAGATTGAGATTTGAGTAGTTTTGTAAGTTGATGATAATAATTGAGTTTTAAACTAAATGAGTGACCTTTATTTGCATGAGGAAGTGACTTAGTGAAATAAACTCCAACTCTTTTATCCATTGTTGTTTTGCCCATTTTACGGCTTTCAAAATGTTCCTAAAAATTACTCAAAAAAAGATTCTTGCCTTTTACTCTTTAATTTTATATTTAAGTTATTTTTATTTACATTCTCACAATCCAATTAAAATTGTTATTTCTAAAAGACATAATCAGTACACATTGCTATTTTATCAAGTATTATAGAAGTTATGTATTGCACATGTCAATTTTAATATCTAAATTTTATGATTATAATTAATTATCATAAAAAATGTAAAACAAATTTCACATCATATTATTAAAATGAATAATAATTAATATATAAATTTGCAAGGACAAATATTTATGCCTTACAGAAATACAAATTATAAATGAAATTATATCTCAATACATTTAAACAATTTAATGTTGGTCATTCAATCATTAATAATCGCTTATAAGACTTTCAAAGTTAATTATTATACAACTCAATAAATTTATCTTACATATTGGTCTATAATTAATTACAATATAAAATTAATTTTACATTCGATTACTATTAAAATTTAACATTCCAGTTATTACCTTATTATTTAATGCATATAATTGCAGTTATTTTTAAATTTTGAATTTCCATAAATATATTGCTATAAACAATCAGATATTGGAGCATTTATTAATAACAAATTATTAAATTAATTCTTAATGTCTTTTCCATAAATAGCTCTTAATGTGAGTTTCGTAGTTCAAAATTTCTAAATTTTAAATCCTTTATTTAGTTTAAACATTTTGAGTTTGAATGTTTTGTTATCATTTTTCAGAAAGAATTATTAGTAATTTATTTGATAATTATAATTTTTTGAATTTTCGATTATGTTTTATAATTAAATAGTATAAACTATATTATACTAATGCAATAATAAAAGTTTCTTTATATATACATATTATTTTAAGAAGAAATGCTAACAACATATATTTTTTAATAATATGTTTCTTTAAGTATGGGCTTAATTTGGGTTTATTACTTGCTAAGGTCCAACAAATACAAAAGTTTGACTCTCACATGTTACAACACAAGCGCGATTCATAGGTTCCTCTGAGAATTCAAAAATCTTGAACTTGGCATGTCTCTGTTCTGCTTCTGATAATCTGATTCGCAATGCTGCGGTAAAGACAAAGAGCGATTGGTGAATCGTCAGAGATACTCACAAGGTGATGGAACTTCTTCTTCACTTTCATTCTTTTGTTTTTTTTTTTTTTTCCTTCCCTTTGGTTTTGTGTCATTTGGTGGTGAATTCTCGAGCACCCCATCAGCGTTCAAAGCTTCAAAATCGAGTCTTTGATCGAAGTTTCCAATCTGTTTTCGATTTTCAATCATGGGGTTATGCACTTTTTGTTGTGTGTCGTGTGTATGAGAGAATGAATTCGCCTGTTTCCAGATTCAATTCTGTCTCTTTTTGTTGTGATCATGAATTATTGTTTCTGAAAATTTGGTAAAAGGTGTCAGATGGTGAATCATTTTTTTTTCATTTTTACGTGCAAGCAAATCTTCTTTGGTTTGTCATGGACTCAACTCATCCGTGCTATTTCTGCTTTCTTAAGTTATCCAGTTTCATGATGGTCACAATGATTGTTACCAACAAAACTCTCTCTCTCTCTCTCTCTCTATATATATATATATATATATATATGTATATATATATATATATATATATATATATAGGTGATTTGAGTGTGTCAGTGTAGTATATGTGATTTTTTTTTGTCTTGTATAGGATAGTAGAAACTAAAAACAAGTAAAACTTATGCTTCCTTTGTATATGTTCAATTACTGAGTTTTTCTTTTTTCTTTTATTTTGTCGAAACAAAAGTGAGAGAAATACTTGATCTTCAAGCTGCACTGAAAATGTATGAAACCTATGACTAGACTCTCTTTCCCTCTCTGATTGACATCTTGAATGCTTAAAAATTTGTAAATTTGTTGATTCTGGTAATGTGGACACTCATCTAAACTCGTCAGAAATGACTCACGATTCTTCTCATTCCTGATAAATGGTGTATGCTTTTTACATATTTGTGAGCTTGTGATTAATTGATTATGATTATGCGACAAAAATGAATTTTGTTTCCCTTCATCTAGAGGTGTTGTGGTATTCTAATGTGCTCTCCATTGTTTGATAAATATGCTTCTTAATCCTAATGTTGAATATGATGATTAGAGTTATTGATCCGTGCACGTGTGAATATGAGCTTTTGATGGTTGATTTTCTAATGCTTTGCATTAATATGGACATAGATATTGTTGAAATCTGTTGGCGATGGATTGCTCTGATCCAGCAAGTAAAAAGGCAAAAGCTGAGGCAGGGTGTGCTATTACAAGGAAGCCTCGGATTCTACTTGGTGCTTGTGGAAGTGTTGGTGCTGTGAAATTTGGGCATGTTTGTCGTTGTTTTGCAGAATGGGCAGAAGTAAGGGCGGTGGTCACAAAATCATCCTTGTGTTTTATTGATGAACAAACATTTCCCAAGGATGTTGTTGTATTTTGTGATAAGCATGAGTGGCTTACATGGAAAAAGCTAGGTGATCCTGTGATGCATATTGAGCTTCTTAGATGGGCTGAAATAATGGTCATTGCTCCATTGTCAGCAAATACTCTTGGCAAGGTAACAAACTGATCAGACTTGGCTGGTTTTGTCTCTTTCTATCTACATTGTCATGTGATAAAATCATAAAAACACTACTATGCATTAAACAAGCTGGCTTGTCTAAGACTTGTCTGTTAATTGAATTATGATGAATAATCTATCATGTATGTTCCTAAGCCTCATGTAATGTTCAATTGTCATGCTTGGATTTGGATCTCCTCTATTGTTGAGCAATATAATGTGTTCATGTTGGAGAGAGGCACTGCACTGAGTGCACTCTATATTAAATAAAGACTCACTATGATCAGGAATGACATCGTGTGATCTATGTAATCGAGAAGACTTTGTTGTTTCTGTTGTAAAGACTCCGCTATGATTAGTTGTAGGTGTCAGAGATTTAACACATTCACGTATTACGTCAATTAGAATCATTGAATGAAGATCAAACGACTCATTTTATTTTGTACATCCTACTTAAAATACGAATCCGATATGTGAACTTATTTTCATCTAATAGTACTGATTCATGACTTTGCAAATGCATGAATGTAGGGAGTCCATTTCCTTTAGTTGAAGGACTCAAGATTGACAAAAATTTTGCCTATCTCTTTGCCATATCATATGACTTAAACATGAGAAATGATCCAAATCTGACGTCTACATCTTGTACAATTCTGCGTGCATGTTTCTATGCTTAGTATATCATTTGCAGTTGCCAAACTAATTGCCTCTTCCTTCTATTTCTGACTTTGACCTCTAGAAATATGTTGTTGTAGATAGCTGGAGGGTTGTGTGACAATCTTCTGACATGTATTGTGAGAGCATGGGACTACAGCAAGCCACTGTTTGTTGCACCATCCATGAACTCTATTGTATGGAGAAACCCTTTCACCGAACGGCATTGCACCGAGATTGATGAGCTTGGCATCACTCTCATCCCTCCTGTTACACATACAACAGCTAGTGGGGATTTTGAGCATGGCGCAATGGCTGAACCTTCAACCATTTCCTCGACTGTGAGAGTTTTTTATGTGTTAAAGATGCAGAAAAAGTAGTAGGTCAGGTTTAGCAATTTTGATCATTATTGTGCAAGTATGGATGGCTGTTGGTTAGCCAGGACCCTCCTTTGTCTTGGGTCCTTGTTTTATCTTTTATTAGTTGATTTTTTTTAATCGGCAAATGGTAGTTGTTGGTTTTTTTAGAGAGGAATTCAAATTCAGAACCTCTTCTTTCCCCAGTTGATCTAATGTGATCATATTTGATTTGATGATAGTTTCATTGAGCAGTCTCGTTTATGTTTCCTAGGGTATTGCCAACAGAACATTAATGACAGATGCTAGATGGTAAAAGCAACTCCAATGTAGTTAAACAACTTGGTAATAATATGTGGAAACTAGTTAATATTCTTAAATCCTACGTGACAAAAACAGGACAGAGAGTTAAAAATTCAAATTCAATTCTTGCATTGGAAATGCATTGAGAGAAGGCTTGGATATGGTTTGGATACCTTTTAAAGGAATTTTCGGCATTTATCACATTCTAATAGATCATGGCAATAAACTAGTTATTTCTAAATGTTCATGATGGCAGGGGATAAAACCATTCAGTACTTATTTGTTCTTTAGAATAAAAGACAATTTGACACTCCTCTTGAGTCTTGAGTATACATACCCATGTGGGAGAAGACAGAGATAGGAAAGGAAAAGAAAGATAAGATGATACATATGATGGTGACATGAAAAGTGTTAGGTATCCCAGCACTTATTAAGTCCCAATCGGCTCGTAACTTAACTAGGTCTGGTCTGCAACAATAAATGGTTCCATTTTCATGTTTTATGTAGCCGGTAGGTTGATTATGGATAAAAAAAAAATTGGAAAAATGTAAGAAATAAAATCCAAACAATTGTAATTTTATTTTCCTTCCGTATCATGTTTTTCTTTTGTGAACTTAGGGATGGCTTTGCCGAAAGTTAAGAGACTAATTTTTTAAGGTATTGAGACTCGTTTAAAAGGTTGATGTTTTTCAACAAATATTTTTTCATGAGTCAGAGAGATTGAATTTACTATCACTTGTTTAAGGGATAAGGTTATCTATTGATTATGGCACACTATTTTGATTCCTTCCATGTGATGATACTCTTTAATAGTTAATTATATTTTAAAATATAATAAATATATTAATAAAGTAAAAATAAATAACTAATAAGAATAATATTACCTTAAACTGTCAATAAGAATTTTTCAATAAGTGTAAAATTTTCTTTGAGGTAAGATTGTGATAGTAATTAACACACCTGAAGCTTTAGAACTAGTTGAATGGACATCAGATATAACAAAATACTTGTAGAATTAATGACTAATTAAGATGAAATCCATCAATTCTCGATAATGAATTTTGAACTCTATAATAAAATCAAGACCTTGGTCAGGACAATTGAATGAATGAAGAAATGAGTTTTCTTATGACAGAATATATTTATTAATTTATTTGAGTTTGACATAAATACCATACTCTAGAGTTAATTCAGAATTGTCAATGCTAAAAGAAAATATTACATTATTTGTCTATTTGGTTCTTATAAGTAACAAATATTACTTCATGTTATTTGGACGCTGAGTAGAGTTGTTAGATGTGTATCTTGATTAATATATTAATTTGATTAATATATTATTGGCTTAGTTTTGAACCCACAAGATCACACAAATGAGTGTTCTAATCTCTGTTAAAGAAATTATTTTAATATTTGATGATTGATTAAATTAGAGAGTTTATTATGATCAAATGATTAATTTAATTTACTAAGTGTAATATTATTATTTTTTTGCTAGTATTGAAAATATAACTATTAACTTATTGATAAGTGTACCAAATTGTCAAAGTAGTATAGTAAAATAGAAGTTTGAGTATCAAGTCCACATGAACTTTGTTTGTACTTAGATTGATGTATATCCAATTTTCAAGCAATTAGTTGAAGAGAAGGGATGGGGAGTTAAAAGTAAAGTCAAATTATTGAAAACAGGAAAAATTGAAAATAGGAAAGACAAGAAAACAAAATACTTTTGAATGCGAAGGTTAATTCAGAATGCAAGTGTGTTAGACCTAGCATACCAAAACTACTCTTGATTTAATGTTAATAATTTTTCTCTATTTAATATTATCCCAATTTTTACCTACATCTATTCTGATACTCTAACCCTGATCCCTTAAATGAAAAAGCCTAATTTATCAGATCTTTTCCCCTAATCCCTTACGAGATTAATTCAAATAAATTGCATTAGAATTAGAGATTTATGAATAGAATAAATAATATCATCCTATCCCTAGATATGATTCATTTAGATATCATTTCCTAATTCTTTAGAAAATAAACACTTCACAGTGCCTAAATCCTAAACAGATGCATGCATATGGATGATCAGACCACAATCAATAACAAGAAACACAGAAAATGAGCAATAAAAATTGAAATTACATTAAATAGATAGTAGAAAAAAAATTACATTACAAGAGTTTGATTGCTAGCCTCCCAATAATGGGGATTAATCTTTCATTATCATGAAAGGTTTTACACTTTTAGGGGATGAAAGAAGAATAGAGATGGAGAAGGAGGGAAGAGATGACTTTAGAGAGGGTTTCCCCTATTTGAGAAGCTCAGGCTTTAAGGTTATTCAATAAAGAATTATAAGTCTTGCTGTGTGTTTCTCCTTTGCTTCCTATTCTTTTTACAGGTGTACAAAATTGATGTGACCTCGCACCAAGCGTGATAGCTGCGCTTAGTGAATATGGCGGTGATCATGTGCTTAGTGCGAGATTCACGCTAAGCGTGTGTTCATGTTTCTCCATGAGCTTCTTTGTGCTAAGCTTGTGCTATCGCACTAAGCTTGTCTTGTGAGTTGAGCGAGCTTCTCCCTAACTTCAACTTTTCTTCAAGACTTTACTTTATGTTTCTGCACCAATTTATCTCTAAAGCGCACTAGTAAATTCCCTTCTTTTGAATCCTGCTCGTAAAGAACTAAGATGGTGTTAAAATCCTCATTATTCACATAAAAATAAAAGTAAAGTAAATAAATTCTAACAATTTTTGTCTGATTTAACTATTAATTATGCCTAAGTTTCGCAGTTATCAATAAATAATATAAACATAATTGAAATGTTTTGGTGAAAAAAGAAATGGATAAGTGGTAATAATTTTATTTCAAAACTGAAAGTACAAGTGAAGTGTTGGACTTGGTCAAATTTTTGTTTAAATATGCTAATAGTAGATTGAAACAAAAAATATTTTTTTAAAATTTAAGTTAAATTTAGAGGATTTTTTTAAAAATTTAATTATATTAATAGCAAGCCGATAGAAACAAAAATGATTTTATTTTAAATTTAAATATGCTAACAGTTAGCTGATAAAAAAAATAATTTTGTTTTAAATTTAAATATGTCAATAACTAGCATATAAAAACAAATAAAAAAATATTGTTTTAATCTATTATGTAAATTCCTAATCATCATGTAATGTTCAATTGTCATGCTTGGATTATTTTTTTATTAATAGAATGTGTTCATGTTAGGGAGAGAATATGCATTTTTTTTATTAAATAAAAACTCACTAAAATTTGGAATTGCGCATGTAGTCAACCTCACTTAGGGGGTGAGATAGGATTTTGTTATTGTTATAAGATTAGTTGTAAGAATCAAGGATTTACACATTTACATAGTCAGTCAGTTGGAACTATTGGGTAAAGATCAAACGATTCATTTTATCTCGAAAATCAAACTTTATATACACATCGGAAATGTGAACCGTCCAATCTTTCATCCAACAATACTGCTGATTCATGAATGGATGGAATCCATTTTGAAGTTTAAGTACATCAATTATAGTTGCCAATTATATTGCCTTTTTCTACTATTTCTTACTTCTAGAAATATATGTTGTTGTCCGTAGATAGAGGGAGGGTTGTGTGATAATCTGCTAACATGTATTGTGAGAGCATGGGACTACCGCAAAGCACTTTTTGTTGCACCATCCATGAACATTTCTATGGGGAGAAGAAACCCTTCGAGAGAACAGCATCGCATTGGCATTGATGAGCTTGGCATCACTCTCATCCCACCTAGTGGGGAATCTGAGGTTCGCGCAATGGCTGATCCTTCCACGTTCTACCATTTACTCAATTGTAAGACTTTATTATTGGCAAAAGATGAGGGAAAGGAATAATCGTGGTCAGTTTAGCAATTTTGACCTTTAAGGTGTGTAAGTATAGATAGCTAGTCAGGACTAAGGAACCTTCTTTTTTACCATTACTTAGATGTAATTGTAGATGTTATGCTCTTCTTAATATACACATATTGCATTCACTGCTAAAAAAACATAAATTCTACGACATCAATACGATGACGGTGCTTCGGGGACCATAATCAAATACAACACGGTGACATTATTGTAAACACGACGACATGAATGACAACGTTTTTGACCAAAACTGAAGTCGTATTTGATGCGATGACAGTGTTGTAAATAATCCCTCATAAAAACGACGACGTTTCAGTAAAAAAACATCGTCGTATTTGACTGCAGGCAATGAATACAACGACATTTTTTAAGACAACATCGTCGTTGTTACAATTTTGCAAATTAAATTTCATCTTAGAAAAAATCATGCCGCCATTACCTTTCATTGTGCCCTCGATCTCTCTCGTTCCATCCCTAGCTTGGTAACCTCCATTAAGGTTTTTGGTTCTTTGTGTTACCTAGCCTCTGCCGTCGTGCCCTCTCTCGTGGGCTTCTGCGTTTCGTCTGTCGTGCCTTCCTATAACTTCTTCGGCCTAAGCATTGGATCCAAGTTTGGTGAGGTAAGAAGCGGCAAAGTACGGGACGCTCTTTGCAAGTTTGAAGGTAGCAAGAAAAGTTGAAGCTAAGAAGCTACGATGTTACACAGACTTGCAGTTTGTTCAACGACAAGTTGCCAAACATATACCAAACCAAGAAAAAATGTTGCTCAAGTACTATCACATCACGAAGACTCTCATTGACAATTTCAAATGTTTCTTAATGTACTACATCCTATAGAGAGCAATATCAGAATAGACTTGCTCTCCAAGCTGGCTAACACCAAGAAGGCCGAGCACCTCAAGACTATTATCTAGGAGATGCTCCAAACTCCCACCATAGATGTTTCAGATGTTATGGTTGGAGAAGAGGAGGAACCAAGTTGGATGACCCCCTACAAGAACTTCCTAATTCAGGGGGAACTCATGTTTTGAATCTGGCTTGTGCAATTCTGGTAGTTAAATGGGTTAACAATACATACTGTGGATTAATAAATAAATAAATAAATGTAATATTAATTAAAAAAATGTAAAAAATTATAATTTTCTTTTCCTTCTACTAAGGGTGTAAATAGACCAAAAGGGTTGACTCATTTACTAAAAAAGATAAAAATTGAGTTTTTTTTTAAAAGCCTAATAAGTAAAAGGTGCTAGGCTTTAAGAAGCGTCAAAGTACGGGACGCTCATTGCAAGTTTAAAGCTAACAAGAGAAGTTGGAGCTAAGAAGCTGCAATGCTACACAGACTAGCAGTTTGTCCAAGGACAAGTAGCCAACATATACCAAACCAAGAAAAAATGTTGCTCAAGTACTATCACATCATGAAGACTCTCATTGACAATTTCAAATGTTTCTTAATGTACTACATCCCAAGGAGATAGAGCAATATCAGAATAGACTTGTTCTCCATGCTGGCTAACACGAAGAAGGTTGAGCACCTCAAGACTATCATCAAGAGACGATCCAAACTCCTACCATAGATGCTGAGGATGTTATGGCCGGAGAAGAGGAGAAACCAAGCTGGATGACCCCTACAAGAACTTCCTAATTCAGGGGGAACTCCTATTTTGAATCTGCCTTGTGCAATTCCAGTAGTTAAATGGGTTAACAATACATACTATGGATTAAAAAATAAATAAATAATTTAATATTAATTAAAAAAATGTAAAACATTATAATTTTCTTTTCCTTCTACTAAGGGTGTAAATAGACCAAAAAGGTTGACTCATTTACTAAAATGGATAAAAATTGATTTATTTTTAAAAGCCTATTAGTTAAAAGGTGCTAGGCTTTAAGAAGCGGCAAAGTACGGGACGCTCATTGAAAGTTTGAAGCTAGCAAGAGAAGTCGTAGCTAAGAAGCTGCGATGCTACACAAACTCGCAGCTTGTCTAAGGACAAGTTGCCAACATATACTAGAGCAAGAAAAAATGTTGCTCAAGTACTATCGCATCACGAAGACTCTCATTGACAATTTCAAATGTTTCTTAATATACTACATCCCAAGGAGAGCAATATCAAAATAGACTTGCTCTCCAACCTGGCTAACACCAATAAGCCTGAGCACCTCAAAACTATCATCCAGGAGACGCTCCAAACTCCCACCATAGATGCTGAGGATGTTATGACCGGAGAAGATCAAGGAGGAATCAAGCTGAATAACTCCCTACAAGAACTTCCTAATTCAAGTGGAACTCCTGTTTTGAATCTGTCTTGTGCAATTCCGGTAGTTAAATGGATTAACAATACATATTATGGGTTAAAAAATAAATAAAAAATGTAATATTAATTAAAAAATTATAATTTTCTTTTCTTTCCACTGAGGGTGTAAATAGACCAAAGGGTTGACTCATTTACTAAAAATAGGTAAAACTTGAGTTTTTTTAAAGCCTATTAAGTGAAAGGTGCTAGGCTTTAAGAAGTGGCGTTAAGTGTTATAGGTTGACTTGTTTATGTATGTATAAAATATAGACTAAAATATATATTTTTTCTCTATAAATATACTAAAGTTCAAATTTCATTTTTATAATTCTTTAGTGCCTATCTAATAAAAAATAGATACATATAAACTCTTTTTATTTTCCGTTTCTTTCTCTTCTACGATGGGATTCTAAGACGACGAGGGAAAGAAATTCCAACAATGGGATTCCGACTATGGCAGCAGCTAAGGATAAAATAAATTCGTACAAGGAGGAAAAAATTAAAAAAAACAGAGGAAGGGGGAAAAGAAACAAAACGACATCAACACACTCTCGCTCTCGTCGTATAAATCACTAAACACTTAATGTGTCATGCCAAGTATATAGATCAAACGTAATGAGGTAATTGCAAAACATTCACATACCTGAGTGGTCAATTTACCACTACAACTCTATAACCCTTGCTGCGGATGACTTCCTCAAAAGCAAAGGCATAATTTCCAAGAACAGTATACCAGGTCTTTGATGAATAATGAGTCCGTGTGAAGAAAATTCTTGCTGTATGGTAACACCTTTAACAATTTCCAATTTTAGATTTTAGTTTGGATTTGTTGTGATTTCTTGAACTGGGCTTGTTGTGGTGTTTGATGGTGGTGGGATCGTGCTGTTAGGGAGGGGACGTTCATTCTTGCATATAATTTTTATTTTATTTTATTTTTAATATATTGTGTTGATTTTATCCTCCAAAAAATCTTTGTTTTGATTTTTTTAATATATTTTTATTTTTTCTATAATTTGTGGGATTTTTAACCCAAAAACTATATTTTAATATTTAAATTAAAAAAATTTCACGTTGATTTGGGTCATAGGTTTGGATAGATCTAAACATAGTGATAAATAAAAAAGTAATACATTATAATTTTCCAAAGATAAAAATCAGACAAAATTCTTTATAAAGGTAAAATTTGAACTTTGATATATTTATATGAGCGAAAAATATATTTTATTTTAAAATATAAAATGCTATATATATTTATAATATAAATTACGTTTATATTTAATATATTAATAGCCCTTCCTTTTTACCATAGTGTGATCATATTTGATTTGATCAAGTTTCAATGAGCAGTATCGTTTATGTCTCCTAGGGTGTTGTTTGTGCACTCTACTTAGATGTAATTGTAGATGCTATGCTCTTCTTGATATACACACATTGCATTGTGCTCTTCTTAATATACACACGTTGCTTTGTATGATGAGGAAGCCAATTTCCGGTATCTTTTTAATCAATTTTGGCATTTGTCACATTCTAATCAATCATGGCATGGCAAATAAACTAAATGTATTAATTACCGACACAACAAAACTAGTTTTTATCATGTATTTACTTAATTTTTTTTTATTGGTGTGCATTATTGGTTATTTTTTATTAAATAATTTAATAACATTTTAACGAGTTGAATAAATTGTAAGTAAAATGTTAACTAATATACTTATATTTGGAATTTAGTTTTTAGTTGTTTTAAACAACTTTAATAATTAATTAAATAACTTGATAAGTAAGAAGTAAGGCCAACATATGGAATAAATCAAACTAAAAGTTAATATGCTCATAGAAAATAAGTCTACATGACAAGAAACAATAAAAAATTTCAAAGTATACTGGACGATTGTAGAATCAAAGATATTTTGATGTTTTGATGATGCCAAAAGATTACGTGCTTCTCAAGTTTTTTTATTCAAGATAAGAATCCAAGAAATTCAAGATATATGATCAAGATAATCTCTAGAGTCTTAGGAAGGAAATTTCAAGTTAAAACAGCAAGAGGTTTGACCAAAGAATTTAAGTTAAAATGTTTTTATAAGAGATTTACTCTCTGGTAATCGATTCCCAGAGGATGTAATCGATTACCGATGGCCAAAATATTTCCTGAAATGCTTTTAAAATGTTTTTGAATACTTTTGAAAACATGTAATCGATTACATAAGTATTGTAATCGATTACCAGCACTTGAAACTATTTATAACAGTTATTAGAAATTTGATTCAAATTTTACAATGTGTAATCGATTACACAAGTCTTGTAATCAATTACCAGAGGAGATTTTCAAAAAATAATTTCCAAGAGTTACATCTATTCAAATGGATTTTGAATGACCATCAAAGGCCTATATATATGTGTCTTGGAACACGAATTTGTTTAGAGTTTTTTTGAACAAAATGTCTTATCCTCTCAAAAGCAAAATTGTCTTATCCTCTAAAATATTTCTTGGCCAAAACACTTGCAATTCAATAAGGAATTATTTGAGTGCTTCATTGTTTAATCTATCTCTTTCAAGAGAGATTTCTTCTTCTCTTCTTCTTATTTTTGAAAAGGGATTAAGAGACCGATGGCCTCTTGTTGTAAAGCAATCTGAACACAAAGGAAGGGTTGTCCTTGTGTGGTTCAGAACTTGTAAAGGGTTTTTACAAGATAGTGAAACTCTCAAGCGGATTGCTTGGGGACTGGACGTAGGCACAAGGATATGGCCGAACAGTATAAAACTGAGTTTGCACTTTCTCTTCCCTTAAACTCTTTTATTTATTGTTGCTTTACATTTACATTTTGGTTGGTTATTTTGAATCATCATTTAGAAATTTATCTTTAAGGGAACTTGGAACTTGCATTAAAATCAAAGTAGAATTTTAATTGGGAAAATAGTTTGTAATATCTTAATTCAACCAGAAGATATCTGAGGTCACTTGTCTAACAGAGATCATACAAAAACATGAGATACAAAACAATGATGTAAAAATAATTAATGACACCAACACATTACCGAATGGCATGGAAATTAAGAATATGCTAGCTACATATATATGGAATAAATTAAGAATACACTACTACAAAAGAAATAAATTAAGAATGCATAATTTAAGAAGTTAACAATTGATGTATAATGGGAAGGACCAATTAGTAAGGGTGTGTTTGGTTTGTATTTTTAGTTTTTGTTTTCATCTTTTGTTTTTATTTTTTGAAAACTGTTTTCATTTTTAAAATATTAGAATTTTGAAAACATGTTTGGTTTGACTTCTTGTTTTCTATTTTCAAGAAATAAAAACACTGAAAATGCGTTTTTAAAAGGAAATATATTTTTAGATTTGCTTAAAATTACATTCCTTGCCACCGCATTTTCATTCTACCCAAAATGAGATTCCTGGTTTCAACTGTAAACACCGAAGATAAGATTTTATTGTTTCCAGTTTTTTGTTCGTTTGAGAGAATATTTTCACTGAAAATATTTTCAAAAATCCAACCAAACGCATTTTCATCGTCATTTTCTATTTCCAGTGAAAATAAAAACATAAAACAACCAAACCAAACACCCCCTAATGTTTTCACATATATGAAACAATTGAATAAATTTTTCCGTATAGGGGACATATAGAGAAATGCATAAAGGGGTTAAACTATATGTTTAATAAACTTCAATACTATATTTTATTTAAAGATTATGATTAATAAACTTTTACCCCAGTTATAATTTAGAGGTTTTTTTAATCGATAATTTACAACAGAAAAATAGAAAAAAGTAAAAATAATATGATATTTTTAATTGAGTAAAGTCTATACTAAAAAAATTAATAATTAATAATAAATAAATCTTGTTATATATATATATATATATATATATATATATATATATATATATTGATCAACATGTCCCCCAAAAAAAATATAGTGATGGAAAAATAATCTATTATAATAAGTGTTTTATTATTGTTAGATTAGCAAATAAATTGCGTTTCTCTTTCATTATGTTCTATTGGTTTATTAATTTAATGTGGTATAAATTACTCTCAAGCACAGTTTATTCTTATACTGGCATAATTACATAGTCAAATTTTCCAATTGAACATGGTAATTTACGTCACGTATATCATTTAAGGACTAAATTGAAAGTAAGTCATAATTAAAGGAATATATAATGTAATATAGAGAGACTATAACAATAATAAGTTGTAAAATATATAACAAAATAGTAATAAGTTGTAAATGTTTAGAGACTAATTTATTCGGGGGAAGTTGAATTCATTTATTTGTTTTATTTAAAAGACAAATTCAGTTAGAGCCAGCTCACAAATTGAGGGAATAAAATGAAGTCTTATTCCATAGCTTCCTCTGAGCTGAGAGAATTCAAAAATCTTGAACCTGTTTCGTCTCTGTTCTTGTTCTGATTCTCATTGCAACGGTAAAGGGAAAGAAAGTTCGTCAGAGATACATACTCGCAAGGTGATGGAACTTCTTCACTTTCATTCTTTTTTGTTTCTTTTCTTTTTTCCTTCCATTTAGTTTTGCATCATTTGGTGCATGGTGAATTCTGGAGCACCCCATCAGTGTTCAATGCTTCAAAATCTTTTTTTTTTTCAATCATGGGTCGTCATGCACTTGTTTTTGTGTGTTGTGTGTATGAGAGAATGGTTTCTTCTCTTTCAAGATTCTGTTTTATCTCTTCATTTTGTGATCATGAATTATTGTTTCTGAAAATGTGCTAAAAGGTGTCAAATGTTGATTTCTTTTCATTTCCACGTGCAAGCAAATCTTCTTTGGTTTGTCATAGACTCAACTCAACTATTTTATTTCTGTTTTGTTATATTATTATATCTTTCTTTTTTGCAATCATTTTTTTTCCATGTATGGATAATAGAAACTAGAAATAAGTCATCAACCGTATGCTTCCTTTGTATCTGATTCAATTTCTGACATTTTTTTCCTTTTCTTTTTTTAGAAACAAGAACGTGAGAGAAATTCTTGATCTTCAAGCTGAACTTAAAAAGTATGAAGCCTGTGACTGAGACTCTCTCTCTCCCTCTAGTTGAAATCTTGTTTGTAACTTTAATTTGTAGGTGTTGTTAACGAGAACAAGCTGTTTTACTTTTCCTTACTCTTTTTCCAATTTCTGTTTGCACTCCTGTTTTTACTGAGTGCAGTCTATTTTGTATTTTTCAGATGGTCTCACGAAAACGCCGAGCCGTGCCTGCACAAGGAGGAGAATCCACCTGGGATTCTTCTCGGTTCACTTCTGAGATCGCTTGGCACAGGTACCAAGATAACGTTCACCTCCGGAACATTCTACCGGAAAGGAACGTGGAGCTGGCCCCCGGTATGTTTGATGATTTTCTTAGGGAGCTCCAGAGGAGGCAGTGGCACCGAGTACTGACCAAACTCCCGGAGAAGCAAATTGATGTTGCCCTGGTCAAGGAGTTCTACTCCAACATTTATGACCCAGAGGATGGATCCCATAAATACTGCAGGGTGCGAGGACATGTTATCAGGTTTGACGCTGAGACGATCAATGACTTCCTCGACACCCCAGTGATCTTGGCTGATGGAGAGGACTATTCGGTGTACTCCCAGTACCTACATACGTACCCAGACCATCAGGCCATCACAACAGCCCTGTGCATACCTGGGGGTGGATTTGTTCTAAACGCTGATGGCGCCCCCTGGAAGCTATTGAGGAAGGATCTGACGACGCTCGCACAGACCTGGAGCGTACTCTCTTATTTTAACCTTGCCCCTACTTCTCACACTTCTGATTTGAATGTTGACAGAGCGCGACTGATATACGGGTTGGTGATGAAGATGGACATGGACCTGGGCAGTTTCATTTCCGATCAGATCACCCAGATCGCCCAGTCCAACACCTCCAGACTTGGGTTCCCAGCATTGATCACAGCACTTTGTGACGCTCAGGGGGTCGTCTCTGACACCTTGACCTTTGAGTCATTGAGTCCTGTGATTAACTTGGCTTACATAAAGAAGAACTGTTGGAATCCCGCAGATCCATCCATCACATTTCCAGGGGCCCGTCGTACTCGTGCTAGAGCCGCCGCACCAGATGCCCTATCTCCTTCACAGCCACCATCCCAGGCTGTGCATCATCAACAGACATCCACTTTAGCTCCACTAGACACACATAGCCAAATGCTCCAGTCCTTATATCAGGGACAACAGATCATCATACAGGACTTGCATCGACTGTCTCTTCACCTGAAGATGGACCCACCACTCACGACCCCAGAGGCCTATGTTCAGCAGGTTGCATGGCCAGGAGTCCAGCCCTCTACTAATAAGGGGGGGTGAGCCTTTTGGAGTCCAAGACACCATGGTCGAAGCTGAGGAGGACATCATTGCGGACCTGGCAACTACTGACTAAGGCCCATGGGCAGACTTGGGCGGAGGAGACACAGGGCTTTAGTTTTTATGCTTTTGATGTTTTATCTTTTCTTTTGATGTTTTTATTTGAATTTTGTCTTTAAATATAACTTGGTCGATAAATAATGCTATTTGAATTTAGTATGTTATTTTCTGTGCTGAATAATTGCATGATAATTGTGAGGTCACTATTTAAGCTTTTTCTGAAAGGACTCAACACTTGAAATGCTGCATGATAATTTTGTGAAAATGCTGGTTTCTTGGAAGCAAGAGTCAATCAAGTAGTGGAACATGAATCACAAGGAGTGAAAAGGTTAGCTTGGTGGAAAGGAATTATGATTCGGTAAGCCAATAACTTTATCTTGTCCCGATGAGCTGTGTGAACTTATTTGTGAGAAAACGTCTGTTTTTAAGCTCCTAGTTTTGCATCATTCTTGGACTGTTAGGTTAGATACATAAGGTGTATATGATCAAGACCATGTTTCTTTTTTTAATTTAGCCACTCAGCCAAAAAGCCAACCTTTGATGAAAATTATCCTTTACACCCTTGTTGAGCCAAAAATTAGTGATTATTTGTCTAAATAAAACCCCTGAGCCTACTTTTGATATCTTTGACCTTGTTTTAGGGTTCTAAGAGAGCATAAAGGTTTTAAGTCATAATAATCCCTTAATTTGGGGGAGGGCTAGGATAAAATTAGCCTCAGGAAGGTAGAGCAACACATAATAAGGCACCCTTAAAAATTTGTAGGCCCAAAGTTTTCTAAAATAAAAAAAATAAAAAAATAAGGGCAGAAAAATATGTGGCATAAGTGCGAAGGTTGGAAATAAGAAAAATAGATTGCATAAGTGCTAAGGTTGAAGAAAACAAATGAAGCCTAAGCTAAGTATAAGTTTTCTAGGATGAATGCTCTCTTATAACCCTAATTTTTGAAATCATAGAAAAATCATAATTTCTTGTTTAGCCAGACCCCATTACAAGGCAGTAAAAGTCCTTAGTGATCCACCAAGTGTAATTAAGAATAACTTTAATTGAGATGAAACAAAATTTGGGAACATTAATTGCAGGTCGTAAAAATTTCAAACACTCACCCCAGACACTTGTGCACAGAGGGAAACACTAAACCTTGTGAGGAAAGTGAGGTGAGCCAACTTGATTGATTTCTGCTACTAACCAATTCCATCTCAATGTTGTTTATGCTTCCCTTGCAAGATGATGACAAATGCAAAAAGGACTAGCCGAAGGAACTTGAAAAATTGTAGCTATTGAAAGTGTTGGAGCATTTAGAGCCTGCTCTTATTTTGATTTGCTTGGAGACAAACAAAGTTATAATTTATGGGATTTTGATAACTGCTAAATAATTGTACTGTTGATAATATAAAATAAAGTAAAATTGTCTTTAAAAATAATTATTTAACAGTTATTTGTGCCTAATTGATAAGAATTGATGTTTTTTCAAATCTTGGTTGCAAATATAAAAACTAGAGAGACTAAAAGCAAAAAGTTGTAGAAATAGCGAAGAAAAAAGAACTCAACATCAGGCCTAGCCCATAGGCTTGCTTAGCGCGTAGCACGCGCTGAGCGCGAAGGATAGCAATGGCGTTGAGCGAGAAGCAGGCGCTAAGCGCGAGATCCAGCCTGCGCTGAGTGAGGAAGAGAGCGCTAAGTGCGCGTACGAAGGCCCAAGTCCACTTCAACAGTTATAAATAGAGAGTCAGGCTAAGAGGAAATGACACATCGAGTCTTAGAGCATTCTCACTACTACCAAAGTCTGAGAACTCTTCTTTAGGGAATTCTCGTCTCTCTTTCACTATTTTCTCCCTTTCTTTCTTTCACCTCTTTTCTTCCATCAGTTCTTATACCCTCATTTCAGTGTAAAGCCCTTAATGGCCATGAGAGGCTAAACCCCTAGTTAGGGCCTGACAGACCTAAAAAGACAAAGCGATGTATGATGTACTCCTAACTATTTATCAATGCGACAAATGTTTTCTATCCTATTGTATTTTCTATTTATCTCCCATGCATTCTTCATCTTTACATTCTTTTAGGGGTTAGGTGCTCGACAGAAGATAATTTCTAATTAAGATATAAAGAAGGTATGCATGCATTAATTTTAGGGGTTAGACGCTCGACATAAGGTAACTGCTAATAGAACAAAAAGAAAAGATATCATAAGGGAATCATTGCTAGACATAGAATGATAACTTTATGCCCAAGCATTCAAGCACACATCTAGAATTCGAGCATCATGCATTTTATTTGTTGAATATTTTCAAAGGCATTTGGGGGGGTAGATAAATAAAATAGGCTTCTCATCATGAGACATCAAAGGCAAGTAAATGAATAGATGTGGGTAGGATAAATTCACTTGAATTGATAAAGAAAAAATCATAAAATCATACATCCTAGGCAAACAAGACATGCTAGGTCCTAACATTCGCATTCCATTGAATTCCCTAGTTAATTCTTTTGTTTTCTACTATTTATAATTTCCTGTTGGATATTCTTTCTTTTACCCTTCTCCTTAATTTTTATCCTCTTATAAATTGAAAAGTATTCAATATAAGTACAACACAAAATCCCTGTTGAATTCGACACTCGGGCATCCGAGTTTTACTACTTGGACATTTGGTGGACTTGCCAAACTGTTAACACTATCCCAGGCCAAACCAATATCATAGAAGAAAAGAAAGATGAGAGAAGAACAATGCAAAGCTGTCAACGAACAACTAGACAAACTCCTTAATGAAAACTTCACTAGAGAAGTCAAGTACTCCACCTGGCTTGCCAACATCGTCATGGTCAAAAAGGCCAACAACAAATGGCGAATGTGCATCGACTACATTGATCTGAACATGGCATGCCCCAAAGATGTATACCCTTTGCCTAGCATCGACAGGCTAGTCGATGAAGCATCTGGGTTCTAGGTGTTAAGCTTCATGGACGCTTACTTTGGATACAACCAGATTAGGATGCACACTCCAGATAAGGAGAAAACGACATTCATCATCATAGATTCCAACTTTTGCTACATGGTCATGCCTTTCGGCCAAAAAAATGCAGACGCTTCATACCAACGACTAATGGAGCGAGTCTCTAAACAACAGATCGGACAAAACGTCGAGGTATATCTGGATGACATGGTCGTCAAGTCTCAAACCATAGCCCAACATGTGGCAGACCTGGAAGAAGTCTTTGCGGAACTCTGCAAATATGACATGCACCTAGACCTTGAAAAATGTACTTTCGGGGTAGACGAAGGCAAGTTCCTTCGCTTCAAGATCACTCACCGAGGAATTGAAGCCAACCCTGACAAATGCACTAGCATAGTGGAGATGCACAGCCCGACCAATGTCCAAGAAGTCCACAAATTGAATGGTAGGCTAGCATCCTTGTCCAGGTTCCTCCTGAAGTTCTCCAAAAAGGCGAAACCATTTTACAAACTGCTCAAGAAAATTGTGCCCTTCCTATGGTTCGAGACTTGTGAACAAGCTTTCTTGGCTTTCAAGAAAACCATAGCCGCACCGCCAGTTTTGAGTCAACCCACTCCAGGAATACCCCTACTCCTGTATCTCTCAGTAACTAACGAAGTTGTTAGCTCAACCCTCATACAAGATGAAGGGAATCATTAGCTCCCTATCTATTTCACTAACCACATACTCCAAGACGTCGAGCAGCGCTATCAGATGATTGAAAAGGTGGCACTAGCACTCATTACCTCTGCCCGACGACTTAGGCCCTACTTTCAGAGTCATCAAGTGGTAGTTAAAATGAACTATCCTATCAAGTAGGTTTTTGAGAAAACCTATACTTGCAGGAAGGATGGTGGCCTGATCTGTAGAACTTTCAGAGTTCGACATCCAGTAAAAACCTCGTGGCCCATGAAGACACAATGGTTGACTCTCTAGTAGAATTCGTTGGAAATGACATAACCACCCCAGACCGGTGGAACCTTTACTTTGACTATGCATTCCACGTAAAAGGAAGTAGGGCATGGATCATCCTTGAAGGCCTTGACGATATGACCTTAGAGCAAGCCCTCAAGCTCAACTTCAGAGTCTCAAACAACTAGGTAGAGTATGGGACGCTCGTTGCAAGTTTGAAGCTAGCAAGAGAAGTCAGAGCTAAGAAGTTGTGATGCTACACAGACTCGCAGCTTGTCCAAGGACAAGTTGCCAACATATACCAGACCAAGAAAAAATGTTGCTCAAGTACTATCACATCACGAAGACTCTCATTGCTAATTTCAAATGTTTCTTAATGTACTACATCCCAAGGAGAGCAATACTAGAGTAGAGTTGCTCTCCAAGCTGGCTAACACCAAGAAGGTTGAGCACCTCAAGACTATCATCCAGGAGACGCTCCAAACTCCCAACATAGATGCTAAGGATGTTATGGCCGGAGAAGAGGAGGAACCAAACTGGATGACCCCCTACAAGAACTTCCTAATTAAGGGGGAACTCCTATTTTGAATCTGCCTTGTGCAATTCCGGTAGTTAAATGGGCTAACAATACATACTATGGATTAAAAAATAAACAAAAAAATGTAATATTAATTAAAAAAGTAAAGAATTATAATTTTCTTTTCCTTCTACTAAGGGTGTAAATAGACCAAAGGGTTGACTCATTTACTAAAAAAAAAAGGTAAAAATTGAGTTTTTTTTAAAGCCTATTAAGTGAAAGGTACTAGGCTTTAAGTGTTATAGTTTGACCTGTTTATGTACGTATAAACTATAGACTAAAATATATTTTTTCTCTATATAAATATACTAAAGTTCAAATTTCATTTTTGTAAATCTTTAGTGCCTATCTAATAAAAAATAGATACATATAAACTCTTTTACTTTTCCAACAATGGAATTCCGACTATGGCAGCAGTTAAGGATAAAAGAAATTCGTACAAGGAGGAAAAAATAAAAAAAAAGAGGAAGGGGGAAAAGAAACAAAACGACATCAACACACACTCTCTCTCTCGTCCTATAAATCACTAAACACTTAATGTGTCATGCCAAGTATATAGATCAAACGTAATGAGGTAATTGCAAAACATTCACAAACCTAAGTGGTCAATGTTACCACTACAACTCTATAACCCTTGCTGCGGATGACTTCCTCAAAAGCAAAGGCATAATTTCCAAGAACAGTATACTAGGTCTTTGATGAATAATGAGTCCGTGTGAAGAAAATTCTTGCTGTGATTCTAAGCGTTTCTTACATTGCATTCGATCTATGGTGGAGCTGCATTTCCTAGCTAGAAATTCGTTAGCATAGAGCAGTAAAATCGTGAGACAATTTTCTAATTCAGCCTGTGATTTTATGTTGTCCCATTTTTTGTTAGTAATAACAGTAAATTTAAACAATTTCTGCACCCATTTATGTTAGCATAGAGCAGTAAATTTAAAAACAATTTTCAAATTCAGCCTGTGATTTTATGTTAGCATAGAGCAGTAACTTTATGTTTCTGCACCCATTTATCTCTAAAGCGCACTAGTAAAGAACTAAAATGGTTTTAAAATGCTGATTATTCACATAAAAATAATAGTCAAGTAAAGAAATTTAATTTAACAATTTCTGTTTGATTTGCCTATCAATTATATCTAAGTTCGGCAGTTATCAATAAATAATATAAACATAATTGAAATGTTTTGGTGAAAAAAGAAATGGATGAGTGGTAATAATTTTATTTGAAAACCGAAAGCACAAGTGAAGTGTTGGAATTGGTAAAATTTTTTATTTCAATTGTTAAATATGCTAATAGCCAGTAGATAGAAACAAAAAAGATTTTGTTTAAATTTAAATTAACAAGAGAAGATTTTGTTTTTAAATTTAATTATGTTAATAGCTAGCAGATAGAAACAAAAACGATTTTAAAAAATAATTTAAATATGTTAACAGTTAGCAGATAAAAATAAAAAATAATTTTGTTTTAAATTTAAATATGCTAATAACTAACATATAAAAATAAAAATAAAAACAAAAACATTGATTTAAAATTTTAAATAGCAATAAGTTGTTAGGAAAAGAGGTTTTATGTGTGATAATCGGCTAACATGTATTGTGAGAGCACCATCCATGAACATTTCTATGGGGAGGAGAAACCCTCAGCATCAGAGGCTTCTTTTCCTCCTCAGCCTCCTTCTTAGCCTTCATCTCAGGCACCTATTCCTCCGCCGGCATCCACTTCAGCATTGCTGGATATGCATGGACAGATGCTTAGGTCTCTCTATAAGGGCCAACAGATCATTATTCAGGACCTGCATTGATTGCCCCTACACCTGAAGATGGATCCACCTCTCACGACTCCATAGGCCTATATTCAGCAGGTCGCATGGCCAGGAGCCCAACCCTCAACTCATAGGGGGGGGGAGCCTTCTGGAGCCGGAGCCGGAGCCAGAGAGGATGCTGCAGTTGATGAAGACCTTATTGCTGACTTGGCAACAACAAATTGGGGCCCATGGGCAGATTTGGGCCAAAGCAGCACATGATCTTAGTTTTCTATGTCTTTATGTTTTTTTTTCATGTTTTTGATGTTTTTATGTCTTTATTTTTAAATGTAATTGATGTCCTTATGTTAAATTCTGTCTTGAATTTAAAAAGTAGTAGTAATAATATTAGAATTCAGTATGTGTTTTCTGAATAAATAATTGCATGATAAGTCATAATTCTTTAGCTTGTTCTGAAAGGTACAACACTTGAGATGCTACTGATCATTGGAGAACCATTGGTTCTGGAAGCAAAAGTCAAGTCAAGAAATGGAACATGAACCACAGAGAGGAAAAGGTTAGCTTGATGGAACGAGATCATACCTGGTAATACCTAATGTCCTAATGTCCATGCATTTAGTAAACATCTAGAATTCAATCTTAATGCATTTTAATTATTGAGTCTTCACAAAGGCATTTGGGAGATAGGTAATTGAAATAGGCTTGTCATTGTGAGACATCAGGGGCAAGTAAACTGACAGATGTGGGTAGAACAGGTTCAATTGCATTGGTAATGAAACATCATAAATTCATGCATCGTAGGCCAATTAGGTTTGTCTGACCTTAACATCCTCATCTTAATTAATTTATTGATTGCTTGATTTTACAAATTACTCTTGCTTTTATTCTTGCTTTGTACTATTTATTTCTTACTTACAAATTGAAGAGTATTCAATAAAAGTGCAATAAAATCCCTGTGAAAACGATACTCGATTTTCAAAAATTACTACATAAAGCGAATTGGTGCACTTGTCAAAGAGTCAACAAGATACATATAAACTCCTTTTCTTTTTCCTTTTCTTTCTCTTCTACGATGGGATTCTAAGACGGCGAGGGAAGGAAATTCCAACAATGGGATTCCAACTATGGCAGCAGTTAAGGATAAAAGAAATTCGTACAAGGAGGAAAAAAAAAGAGGAAGGGGGAAAAGAAAAAAAACGACATCAACACACTCTCTCTCTCGTCCTATAAATCACTAAACACTTAATGTGTCATGCCAAGTATATAGATCAAACGTAATGAGGTAATTGCAAAACATTCACAAACCCAAGTGGTCAATGTTACCACTACAAGAGAAGATTTTGTTTTTAAATTTAGTTATGTTAATAGCTAGCAGATAGAAACAAAAATGATTTTAAAAAATAATTTGAATATGTTAACAGTAGCAGATAAAAATAAAAAGTAAAAATAATATGATATTTTTAGTTGAGTAAAAATACTTAAGTAAAAATAAAAAAATCTCATCATAAATGATTGACCGAGTAGTAAACATATAGAGTCTGTACTAAAACAAATAAATAAATCTTGTTGTACATATATATATATATATATAGTGATCAACATGTCCCCCCAAAAAATATATAGTGATCGATAGTTTTTGTTGCTATATCATTATAACGAACTGAAACAATAATCTATTGTAATAAGTGTTTTATTATTGTTAGATTTGCAAATAAATTGATTTTCTCTTTTATTATGTTCTATTGGTTTATTAATTTAATGTGGTATAAATTACTCTGATGCACTGTTTATTCTTATACTGCAGCTGGCATAATTTCAATTGAACATAGTAATATACGTCAGGTATATCATTTAGGGACTAAATTGAAAGTAAGTCCTAATTAAAGGAATATATAATGTAACTTAGAAAAACCATAACAATAATAAGTTGTAAAATATATAACAAAATAGTAATAAGTTGTAAATGTTTAGAGACTAACTTATTCGGGGGAAGTTGAATTCATTTATTTGTTTTATTTAAAAGACAAATTCAGTTAGAGCCAGCTCACAAATTGAGTGAATAAAATGAAGTCTTATTCCATAGCTTCCTCTGAGCTGAGAGAATTCAAAAATCTTGAAACTGTTTCGTCTGTGTTCTTGTTCTGATTCTCATTGCAGCGGTAAAGGGAAAGAAAGTTCGTCAGAGATACATACTCGCAAGGTGATGGAACTTCTTCTTCACTTTCTTTCTTTTTTGTTTCTTTTCTTTTTTCCTTCCATTTAGTTTTGCATCATTTGGTGCATGGTGAATTCTGGAGCACCCCATCAGTGTTCAATGCTTCAAAATCTTTTTTTTCAATCATGGGTCGTCATGCACTTCTTTTTGTGTGTCGTGTGTATGAGAGAATGGTTTCTTCTCTTTCAAGATTCTGTTTTATCTCTTCATTTTGTGATCATGAATTATTGTTTCTGAAAATGTGCTAAAAGGTGTCAAATGTTGATTTCTTTTCATTTCCATGTGCAAGCAAATCTTCTTTGGTTTGTCATGGACTCAACTCAACTATGTTCTTTCTGTTTTGTTATGTTATATCTTTCTTTGTGTTTAATATCATTTTTTTTTTCATGTATGGATAATAGAAACTAGAAATAAGTCATCAACCGTATGCTTCCTTTGTATCTGATTCAATTTCTGACATTTTTTTTCCTTTTCTTTTTTTAGAAACAAGAACGTGAGAGAAATTCTTGATCTTCAAGCTGAACTTAAAAAGTATGAAGCCTCTGACTGAGACGGTCTCTCTCTCTCCCTCTAGTTGAAATCTTGGGTGCTTAAAAGTTTGTAACTTTAATTTGTAGGTGTTGTTAACGTGAACCAGCTTATACTTTATATGATTCCCATCTAAACTCGTCAGAAACAACTCTTGATTTCTCATTCCTGATAAATGATTTATGTTTTTTACGTATTTGTGAGTCTGTGATTATGATTATGCAACAAAAATGAATTGATCTTTGTTTTCCCTTCATCTAGAGGTAGTACGGTATTCTTATGTACTCCCTTTTGTTTGATGAAAGTGTTTCCTTTGTCTTGATATGGCCTAAAGTCTAAACTGTTCCATTCTCAAGGGATGAAAATCTCCAATAGTTATTTAGTGTTGAATATGATAATAAGAGTTTTTGAGCCGTGCATGTGTGAATGTGATGATTGGTTTTCTAATACTACTTTGCATTAATGTGGACATAGATATTATTGAAATCTGTTGGTGATGGATTCCTCTGGGGCAAGAAGAGCTTACTTAAGAGCCAAGGCAAAAGCTATGGCAGAGAAGCCTCGGGTTCTGCTTGCTGCTTGTGGAAGTGTTTGTGCAGTAAAATTTGGGAATGTTTGTCGTAGTTTTGCAGAATGGGCAGTGGTGAAGGTAGTTCTCACAAAATCAGCTTTGCGTTTTATTGATGAACAAACACTTCCCCAGGATGTAACTGTATATCGTGATGAGAAAGATTGGAGAACTTGGAAAAAGCCAGGTGATCCTATGCTTCACATTGAGCTCTGTAATTGGGCTGAAATCATGGTCATTGCTCCATTGTCAGCAAATACTCTTAGCAAGGTAATCAATCAAACTTGAGTGGTTTTTAGTTTTTTTCTATCTGCATTGTCATGAGATGAATAATCTATTATATATGTTCCTAATCATCATGCTTGGATTTGAATCTACCTTCTCTGTTGTTGAGTGCATGCAATGTGTTTGTGTTGGAGAGAGAGAATGCAATTTTTATTACTATGATTTGGAATGACATCGTATCATCTATGTAACAGAGAATACCTTATTGCTATTGTTGTAAAGACTAGTCCTACACTGTAACAATTAGTTGTAGGAGTCACACATTTAGCACATTCACACAATCACTTGATTGGAACCGTTGAATGAGAATTGGACAACTCATATTTTATTTCGTATATCAAACTTAAAATACACATCCCAGATGTGAACTTATCTTCATCCAACAAAGCTGATTCAAGAATCCATTTTCTTTACCAGTAGGACTCAAGATAGCCTTTTTCTTGGCCATGTCTCTTAGCATGAATCATTATGTAACTAGAGTTTGCTTAGTTTGTTAGTCTCTATGTAACTAGAGTTATCTGAGTTAGTTATAGTTGGTTATGAGTTAGTTACCCTTACAACTAACTATATGCTCAACTGTAATAACCATCTTTGTGAGCTAATTCATTCCCTTCAATATCAATTTCTCTCTTCAATATCCACGACATGCATGAGGTTTATGGTGGTATCAGAGCTCTTCCATTGAAGAGCTATGTTGCGAAACTCTGCTCTTGCTTCTTCTAGAGTTTTCTTTCAATTTTTTCATCATGAATACCAATTCATCTTCGCAAGATCAATCTCTGAATATCCACAACCCATACTATCTTCATCTAGGAGAAAATCTAGCAACTGCACTGGTTTCTCCAATTCTTGATTCAACAAATTACACTTTGTGGAGTCGATCAATGCTTACTGCATTAAGTGCCAAAAATAAAGTTAAATTTGTCAACAGATCCATTAAAGGATATGCATCAAACCGTACACTTCATACAACTTGGAAGAGGTGCAATAATATGGTGGTTGCTTGGCTTGTTCACTCAGTCTCACCTTCCATTAGACATAACATTCTTTGGATGGATGATGCACGAGTCATATTGAAGTATTTGAGGCCGAGGTATTCACAAGGGGATTTGCTGAGAATTTCAGAATTGTAGCAGGACATGCAATCTATCAAACAAGGTGATCAATCTATAATTGATTACTTTACAAAATTGCATATTATTTGGGATGAATTGGAAAATGATCCAGTTTGTTCATGTTATCCAAAGTGTGTGTGTAATGCTCTTACTAGAGTTATGGAGAGAAAGAAACAAGATCGGGTTATGCAGTTCCTCAGAGGTCTAAATGATCAGTTTAATACTTTTAGATCCAATGTATTGATGATGGATCCCTTGCCTAGCATAGCTAAGGTCTTCTCATATGCTATTCATCAAGAGAGATAACTTGCAAGTAATGATATAATGGGAAAAACCAGTCTGATTAATGCAGTTAACACCAACTCATTTAAATCAGGAAATATGTGCACCTACTGTGATATAGATAATCATACTATCGATAGATGTTATAGGAAAAATGGTTTCCTTAGAATTATGCTTCCAGAGGAGGAAGAGGAAACCAAAGTGGCTTTGGTAGAGGAAACTCAGGAGGAAATTTTTTTTCCTTAGAATTATTCTGTAGACGTTGTTCCCATTAATTTAGAAATTGAAGCTACTTGCCGACGTAACAACGCTGCAAGAAGAAGAAGGGAGCAGGACATAGAAGGAAGCAGTTACACCTCATCTTCTCCTTCTCCAGATCACACTCAGATGGACGGGGAGCCGGCACGAAGAGTCACACTAGAGGACTTCTCTAGTACCGTCACCCCTCAATTCTTCACAAGTATTGCAAAGCCGGAAGTCCAAGCGACCAATATCTCCTACCCTCACTCTCTTATTCAGATGATTCAGGGGAACCTCTTTCATGGTCTCCCAAATGCAGATCCATACGCTCATCTAGCCTTATACATAGAGATATGCAACACCGTCAAGATAGCCGGAGTTCCAGAAGATGCAGTACGCCTTAACCTCTTCTCCTTTTCACTAGCAAGAGAGGCAAAAAGATGGTTGCTTTCCTTCAAAGGCAACAGCTTAAGAACATGGGAAGAGGTTGTAGAAAAATTCATAAAGAAGTGCTTCCCAGAAACAAAGACCGCTGAAGGGAAGATGAAGATTTCTTCCTTCCATCAATTTCCAGATGATCCCTCAGCAAAGCGCTAGACCGTTTCCATGGGTTGCTAAGAAAAACAGCAACACACGGATACAGTGAGCCGGTACAGCTAAACATCTTCATAGATGGCCTGCGACCTCAATTGAAGCAGCTACTAGATGCACCGCAGGAGGTAAGATCAAGCTGAAGACACCTGAAGAAGCGATGGAGCTCATCGAGAATATGGCGGCTAGTGATCAAGCCATCCTTCGTGATTGCACTTATGTCCCGACAAAAAGAAGCCTCTTGGAGCTCACCACGCAAGACGCAACTCTGGCACAAAACAAGCTGCTGACCAGACAAATAGAAGCCCTTACAGAAGCCCTCAGCAAGTTGCCTCAACAATTACAAGCAGTAAGTTCTTCCCACTCTTCTGTTATGCATGCAAAAGGATGCCTCACATGTGGAGGGACACATGAGCCTGGACAATGTGCAGTCCAACAAGATCCCTCTCGAGAAGTAAATTACATGGGCATACCACATTGCCACGAATTCCAAGGCTACAACCAGGGAAATCTGTCTGGATTCAATCAGGGGGCAACAGGATTTAATCACTAGCCACCGGGATTCAATCAAGGAAGAAACTTCACACAAGGCTCAAGCTGGAGGAATCAAGGAAATCAATACGAGGAGCACAGGAACCAGCCACTGTACCAGCATCCCAGCAAGGGTTTGAATCAGCAAGAGAAACCTACCAACATAGAGGAACTACTGCTGCAATTCATCCAGGAGACAAGGTCACATCAGAAAAGCATGGACACAACCATTTAGAATCTGGAGATTCAAATGGGCCAATTGGCTCAAGAAAAAGCCGAACGACCCACTAGAACTTTTGGGGCTAACACAGAAAAGAACCCAAAGGAAGAATGCAAGGCAGTGTTGACCCGAGGCTAGAAAAGAGCATAGGAAATGGGTAAGGCAGAAGAAGATGACCAGTCAGAGGAATGAAGGACAGAGAAGAAAGAACAAGAGAAAGAGGCAGAGGAAGAAGAGAAGGAGGTCTCACCTCCTAAGATCAAGAGTCAGATAGCACGAGAGGCCAAGAAGGAAGAATCACTAGCCCCCCCCCCCCCACAGGATCTCCCATATCCTATGGCACCCACCAGGAAGAACAAGGAGTGCTACTTCAAGCGTTTCTTGGAAATATTCAAAGGGCTAGAAATCACAATGCCATTCGGGGAAGCCTTACAGCAGATGCCCCCCCTCTACTCCAAATTTATGAAAGACATCCTCACCAAGAAGGGGAAGTATATTGGCAATGAAAATATTGTGGTAAGGGGCAATTGCAGTGCAATAATCTAGAGGAAGCTACCCAAGAAATTCAAGGACCCCGAAAGTGTCACCATCCCTTGTACCATAGGGAAGGAAGCGGTAGATAAGGCCCTCATTGGTCTGGGGGCAAGTATCAATCTGATGCCTTTATCGATGTGCAAAAGAATTGGAAACTTGAAGATAAATCCCACCAAGATGACGCTTCAACTGGCGGAGCGCTCAATCACAAGACCATACGGGGTGGTAGAAGATATCCTGGTCAAGGTACACCACTTCACTTTTCTGGTGGACTTTGTTATCATGGATATCAAAGAAGACACATAGATTCCCTTTATCCTAGGCAGACCCTTCATGTTGACTACCAACTGTGTGGTGGACATGGGGAATGGAAGCTTAGAGTTGAGTATTGACAATCAAAAGATAACCTTTGACCTTTTCAAGGCAATGAAGTACCCATAGGAGGGTTGGAAGTGCTTCAGAGTGAAGGAGATTGATAAAGAAGACGTCAGTATTCTCGAGACACCATAGAGTTCACTGGAAAAAGCCATGGTAAATGCGCCGGACTGCCTAACCAGTGAAGAGGAAGAAGATCTGAAGGCTTGCTTGGAGGACTTGGATCGACAAGAAAGTATTCTTGAGGGAGAAGCTGATTTTGAGACACTAAAGAATGAGGCTCCGTCCGAGAAGAAGAAGGTAGAGTTGAAGATATTGCCCAATCATCTGAAGTATGTGTTCCTGGAGGAAGATGACGCTAAACCTGTAGTGATCAGTAATGCACTCACAAAAGAAGAATAAAACATGTTGGTAGACATTTTGAAGAAACACAAGGAAGCAATTGGGTGGCACATATCCAATCTCAAAGGAATCAACCCTGCTTACTGCATGCACAGGATAATGATGGAAGACGATTACAGGCCAGTCCAACAACCCCAGAGACGATTGAACCCAACAATGAAGGAAGAGGTAAGAAAAAAGGTGCTCAAACTTCTGGAGGCTGGGCTCATATACCCCATCTCCGACAGTGCTTAGGTAAGCCCAATACAGGTGGTACCTAAGAAAGGCGGAATGACAGTCGTAAGAAATGAAAGGAATGACTTGATACCTACATGAACTGTCACTGATGGCGAATATGCATCGATTACCGCAAGCTAAATGAAGCCACAAGGAAGGATCACTTTCCCTTACTTTTTATGAATCAGATGTTGGAGAGGCTTGCAGGACAGACATATTATTGTTTTTTGGATGGATACTCAGGTTACAACCAAATCGCGGTGGACCCCAGAGATCATGAGAAGACGACCTTTACATGCCCTTGTCTTTGCTTACAGAAGGATGCCATTCAGGTTATATAATGCATCAGCCACATTTCAGAGGTGCATGCTGGCCATTTTTTCAGACATGGTGGAGAAAAGCTTTGAGGTATTCATGGACGACTTCTCGGTTTTTGGACCCTCATTTGACAACTTCTTGAAGAACTTGGAGATGGTACTACAAAGGTGCGTAGAGACTAACTTGGTACTAAACTCGGAAAAGTGTCATTTCATGGTTCAGGAGGGCATAGTCCTGGGCCACAAGATCTCAGCTAGAAGGATTGAGGTTGATTGGGCAAAGATAGATGTCATTGAGAAGTTGCTGCCACCACTGAATGTCAAAGGTGTCAGAAGTTTCCTAGGGCATGCAGGTTTTTACAGGAGATTCATCAAGGAATTCTCGAAGATTTCAAAGCCCTTAAGCAATCTACTGAATAAGGACGTGGTTTTTAAGTTTGATGAAGAATGTTCAACAGCATTTCAGATGCTAAAGAATAAGCTCACTACTGCACCAGTGATGATTGCACTAGACTGGAGTAAAGACTTTGAATTAATGTGTGATGCCATCGATTATGCAGTGGGGGCAGTTATGGGACAGAGGCATGACAAGGTATTTCACGTCATCTATTATGTTAGCAAGGTCCTTAATGATGCACAACTGAATTATGCCACCACAGAAAAGGAGATGCTAGCCATTGTCTTTGCCTTGGAGAAATTCAGGTCTTATTTGATAGGGTCGAGGGTCACCATTTTCATAGATCATGTTGCCACTAAGCACCTGCTTTCCAAGACAGACTCTAACCTGAGGTTGATCAGATGGGTCCTACTGATATAAGAATTTGACATCATCATCAAGGACAATAAAGGATCCGAGAATGTGGTATTCGATCACCTGTCCCGATTAAAGAATGAAGAAATCACCAAGGAAGAACTAGAGGTAAAAGGAGAATTTCTTGATGAGTTTCTTTTGCAGGTTGCCACCAGACCTTGGTTTGAGGACATGGCTAGCTACAGAGCCACGGGAATCATTCCAAAAGAATTTAATTGGAGTCAGAGGAAGAAATTCTTGCATGACACCCGCTTCTATGTGTGGGATGATCCTCATTTGTTCAGAGCAGGGACTGATAATCTATATAGGAGATGCATCACAAATGAGGAAGCACGAAGCATTATTTGGCATTGCCACAGTTCACCCTATGGCAGTCACCACAGTGGGGACAGAACAACATCAAAAGTGCTACAATCAGGTTTTTTTCTGGCCCTCTATTTTTAAAGATGCTTACGAGTTTATGCGTTGTTGTGATAAATGCCAGAGAACAGGGGGGATTTCTCGAAGCAATGAGATGCCCCTACAGAACATCATGGAGGTAGAGATCTTTTATTGTCGGGGCATTGACTTCATGGGGCCTCTTCCTTCTTCATACGGGAATGTCTATATCCTGGTAGCTGTGGATTATGTTTCCAAATAGGTAGAGGCCATAGCCACTCCAAAAGACGATGTCGAGGTGGTGATAAAATTTCTACAGAAGAACATTTTTTCCCGTTTTGGAGTCCCACGAGCCTTGATTAGCGATGGGGGAACACATTTCTACAATAATCAGTTGAGGAGAGTCCTATAGCACTAAAATGTAAGACATGAGGTGGCAACGCCTTTTCATCCTCAAACAAACAGCCAAGTAGAAATTTCCAATAGAGAACTCAAGCGAATCTTTGAAAAGACAGTTGCATCATCAAGAAAAGATTGGGCCTTGAAGCTCGACGATACTCTTTGGGCCTACAGGACAACATTCAAGACTCCCATCGGCTTATCACCATTTCAGCCAGTGTATGGGAAGGCATGTCACTTACCAGTGGAGTTGAAGCACAAAGCATATTAGGCTCTCAAATTGCTCAACTTTGATGATAATACATGCAGAGAAAAGAGGAAATTACAGTTGCTGGAATTGGAAGAAATGAGACTAAACGCCTACGAGTCATCCAGAATCTATAAGCAAAAAATGAAGGCATATTATGATAAGAAGCTACAGAGGAAAGAATTCCAGCCAGGACAGCAGGTATTACTCTTTAACTCAAGGCTAAGGCTATTCCCAGGTAAGCTAAAATCCAAGTGGTCACGGCCGTTTATAATCAAAGAAGTATGACCTCATGGAGCAGTTGAGTTGGTAGACCCTAGAGAAGAGAATTTTGAGAAGAAATGGATCGTCAATGGACAGCGCTTAAAGGTCTATAATGGTGGACAACTAGAGAGATTGAAGACCATCATCTACTTGAATGACCCTTGAAGGAAGCCTAGTGTCTAGCTAAAGACAATAAACTAAGAGCTGGCTGGGAGGCAACCCAACATATTTTGTACAAATGTAGTCATTTTTCTGTAATCCTAAAAAAAAAAAAAATAGCCCAACAGGTGAAAACAACAGCAGTAGGGGCGCAAACAGCAGAAAAGGAGTGGGCTACACGAAGCCACGCGCTTAGCGCGCATATAGGCGCTAAGCGCGCACATGATGTCATCTGCGCTCAGCACGTACACCCGCTGAGTGCCAAGGTATGTTTTAAATTTTAAAATTTTTTTAAGAAAGGGAATACCAAGGGACGCTTCCCTTGGTGCGCTTAGCGGCTCCTGCGCGCTAAGCGCGTATACCATAACTGTTGGGCAGTTTCGAAACTGCCCAACCCCTCAACTTCCCTCTACTCATTTTTAAATTACAGCGACATCAATTTTTCTCCCTTTCCCCTTTCCTGCGCATTCTTACTCCCTTTGCACTCTTTCTCTGCGTTTTCCTGCGAACATACTCACCTTCCTAGTCCTCTCACGCAATTTTCACAAAACGAGGTAAGATTTGGAATCTGGATTGTTGCCAAAATGATTTGTAGGTACCATCACGCTATGCCCTACAAAGAGGCTTAGCGAGAACAGACAACTTCAAGAAGAAAGGGGAGCACGCTAATCCTGCCCAAACAGCAGATGGAACACCATGCACCGAGGCGCTAAGCGCGCTCATGACTTTAACAAATGCGCTAAGCGCGCAACCATGGCGCTAAGCACGTGCCAGCAGTAGCCAGGAAGAAGGCGCTAAAAGCGGTTGGGCCTTCAAGCCCATCAGCCTCTGTTTTTCTTTTTGCACCCCCATTTTATTGTTTGCGCCCCTATCTGAATTTCTATTTGCACCCCCTCTGTTTACTAATTGCAGTCTGTTCTTCTTATTCTTTTTCTTTTCTTTTCAGATGGTTGCCCGTAAACGTCGAGTTGTGCCCACTCCCAGAGAGGAATCCACCTGGGATTCGTCTCGATTCACATCAGAGATCGCATGGCATCGATATCAGGATAACCTTCAGCTTCGGAACATTCTTCCAGAGAGGAACGTCGAGCTTGCACTCGGGATGTTCGATGAGTTCCTTCAGGAGCTCCAGAGGCATCGATGGGACTAGGTCCTGACCAGGCTGCCAGAGAAGAGGATTGATGTCGCTCTGGTGAAGGAGTTCTACTCCAACTTATATGATCCAGAGGATCGAAGTCTAAAGTTTTGCAGGGTTCAAGGGTAGGTGGTCAGGTTCAATGCAGAGACGATTAATGACTTCCTCGACACCCCGGTCATCCTTGCAGATGGGGAGGAGTACCCAGCTTACTCCCAGTACCTCCACACTCTTCCAGACCACGAGGCCATCGTTGCCACCTTGTGTACACTAGGCGACGTTTTGTTCCCCTGGAAGCTGCTGCAAAAGGACCTGACGTCACTCGCTCAGACATGGAGTGTCCTTTCTTATTTTAATCTTGCTCCTACCTCACATACTTCTGATATTAATGTCGACAGGGCCCGACTCATATATGGCTTGGGTTTCTAGTGTTGATCACAACGCTGTGTGACATTCAGGGGGTTGTCTGTGATACCCTGATTTTTGAGTCACCCAGTCCTGTGATCAACCTTACTTATATTCGGAAGAACTGCTGGAACCCCGCCGACCTATCTATCACATTTCCAGGGGTCCACCGCACACGCACCAGAGCCCCAGCATCAGCATCAGAGGCTTCTTTTCCTCCTCAGCCTCCTTCTCAGCCTTCATCTCAGGCACCTATTCCTCCGCCGGCATCCACTTCAACATTGTTGGATATGCATGGACAGATGCCCGGGTCTCTCTATAAGGGCCAACAGATCATTATTCAGGACCTGCATCGATTGTCCCTGCACCTGAAGATGGATCCACCTCTCACGACTCCATAGGCCTATATTCAGCAGGTCGCATGGCCAGGAGCCCAGCCCTCTACTCATAGTGGGGGGGAGCCTTCTGGAGCCGAAGCCAGAGCCGGAGAGGATGCTGCAGTTGATGAAGACCTTATTGCTGACTTGGTAGCAACAAATTGGGGCCCATGGGCAGATCTGGGCCAAAGCAGCACATGATCTTAGTTTTCCATGTCTTTATGTTTTTTTTCATGTTTTTGATGTTTTTATGTCTTTATTTTTAAATGTAGTTGATGTCCTTCTGTTAAATTATGTCTTGAACTTAAAAAGTGGTAGTAATAATATTAGAATTCAGTATGTGTTTTCTGAATAAATAATTGCATGATAAGTCATAATTCTTTAGCTTGTTCTGAAAGGTACAACACTTGAGATGCTACTGATCATTGGAGAAACACTGGTTCTGGAAGCAAAATTCAAGTCAAGAAATGGAACATGAACCACAGAGAGGAAAAGGTTAGCTTGATGGAACGAGATCATACCTGGTAACACCTAATGTCCCAATGTCCATGCATTTAGTAAACATCTAGAATTCAATCTTAATGCATTTTAATTATTGAGTCTTCACAAACGCATTTGGGAGATAAGTAATTGAAATAGGCTTGTCATCGTGAGACATCAGGGGCAAGTAAACTGATAGATGTGGGTAGAACATGTTCAATTACATTGGTAATGAAACATCATAAATTCATGCATCGTAGGCCAATTAGGTTTGTCCGGCCTTAACATCCTCATCTTAATTAATTTATTGATTGCTTGATTTTACAAATTACTCTTGCTTTTATTCTTGCTTTGTACTATTTATCTCTTACTTACAAATTGAAGAGTATTAAATAAAAGTGTAATAAAATCTCTGTGAAAACGATACTCGATTGCCGAAAATTACTACTTAAAGCGAATTGATACACTTGCCAAAGAGTCAACAAGATACATATAAACTCTTTTTCTTTTTCCTTTTCTTTCTCTTCTACGATGGGATTCTAAGACGGCGAGGGAAAGAAATTCCAACAATGGAATTCCGACTATGGCAGCAGTTAAGGATAAAAGAAATTCGTACAAGGAGGAAAAAATTAAAAAAAAAAAAAAGAGGAAGGGGGAAAAGAAACAAAACGACATCAACACACACTCTCTCTCTCGTCCTATAAATCACTAAACGCTTAATGTGTCATGCCAAGTATATAGATCAAACGTAATGAGGTAATTGCAAAACATTCACAAACCTAAGTGGTCAATGTTACCACTACAACTCTATAACCCTTGCTGCGGATGACTTCCTCAAAAGCAAAGGCATAATTTCCAAGAACAGTATACTAGGTCTTTGATGAATAATGAGTCCGTGTGAAGAAAATTCTTGCTGTGATTCTAAGCGTTTCTTACATTGCATTCGATCTATGGTGGAGCTGCATTTCCTAGCTAGAAATGCGTTAGCATAGAGCAGTAAAATCGTGAGACAATTTTCAAATTCAGCCTGTGATTTTATGTTGTCCCATTTTTTGTTAGTAATAACAGTAAATTTAAACAATTTCTGCACCCATTTATGTTAGCATAGAGCAGTAAATTTAAAAACAATTTTCAAATTCAGCCTGTGATTTTATGTTAGCATAGAGCAGTAACTTTATGTTTCTGCACCCATTTATCTCTAAAGCGCACTAGTAAAGAACTAAAATGGTTTTAAAATGCTGATTATTCACATAAAAATAATAAAAATAATAGTAAAGTAAAGAAATTTAATTTAACAATTTCTGTTTGATTTGACTATCAATTATATCTAAGTTCGGCAGTTATCAATAAATAATATAAACATAATTGAAATGTTTTGGTGAAAAAAGAAATGGATGAGTGATAATAATTTTATTTGAAAACCGAAAGCACAAGTGAAGTGTTGGAGTTGGTAAAAAATTTTGTTTCAATTGTTAAATATGCTAATAGCCAGAAGATAGAAACAAAAAAGATTTTTTTTTTAAATTTAAATTAACAAGAGAATATTTTGTTTTTAAATTTAATTATGTTAATAGCTAGCTGATAGAAACAAAAATGATTTTAAAAAATAATTTAAATATGTTAACAGTTAGCAGATAAAAATAAAAAATAATTTTGTTTTAAATTTAAATATGCTAACAACTAACATATAAAAATAAAAATAAAAACATTGATCTAAAATTTTAAATAGCAATAAGTTGTTAGGAAAAGAGGTTTTATGTGTGATAATCTGCTAACATGTATTGTGAGAGCACCATCCATGAACATTTCTATGGGGGGGGGGGAGAAACCCTTCCAGAGAACAGCATTGCATTGGCATTGATGAGCTTGGCATCACTCTCATCCCACCTAGTGGGGAATCTGAGGTTAGCGCAATGGCTGATCCTTCCACGTTCCACCATTTACTCAACTGTGAGACTTTATTATTGGCAAAAGATGAGGGAAAGGAATAATCGTGGTTAGGTTTAGCAATTTTGACCTTTAAGGTGTGTTTGTATGATGGTCAGGACTAAGGACCCTTCTTGGTGTCCATTATTGGTTATTTTTTATTAAATAATTTAATAACTTTTTAACGAGTTGAATAAATTCTAAGTAAAATGTTAATTAATATACTTATATTTGGAATTTAGTTTTTAGTTGTTTTAAACAACTTTAATAATTAATTAAATAACTTGATAAGTATAATAAGTAAGGCGAACATATGGAATAAATCAAACTAAAAGTTAATATGCTCATAGAAAATAAGTCTACATGACATGAAACAACACAAAATAATGAATATGAAAAATTACAAAGTATAGTGAACGTGAGATCATACAAAAACATGAGATACAAAACAATGATGTAAAAATAATTAATGACACCAACACATTACCGAAGGGCATGGAAATTAAGAATATGCTAGCTACATATATATGGACTAAATTAAGAATACACTACTACATGTATAAAAAAATAAATTAAGAATACATAAGTTAAGAAGTTAACAATCGATGTATAATGGCAAGGACCAATCGGTAAGGTTTCCACATATATGAAACAATTGAATAAGTTTTTACGTAAAGGGGACATATAGAGAAATACATAAAGGGGTAAAACTATATGTTTAATAAACTTCAATACTATATTTTATTTAAAGATTATGATTAATAAACTTTTACCCCAGTTATAATTTAGAGGTTTTCTTAATCGATAATTTACCACAGAAATAATAGAAAAAAGTAAAAATAATATGATATTTTTAATTGAGTAAAAATACTTAAGTAAAAATAAAAAAATCTCATCATAAATAATGATTGACCGAGTAGCAAACATATGAGTCTGTACTAAAGCAAATAAATAATTAATAATAAATAAATCTTGTTGTACATATATATATATATATAGTGATCAACATGTCCCCCCAAAAAATATATAGTGATCGATAGTTTTTGTTGCTATATCATTATAACGAACTGAAACAATAATCTATTGTAATAAGTGTTTTATTATTGTTAGATTTTCAAATAAATTGATTTTGTCTTTCATTATGTTCTATTGGTTTATTAATTTAATGTGGTATAAATTACTCTAATGCACTGTTTATACTTATACTGGCATAATTACATAGTCAAATTTTTCAATTGAACATAGTAATATACGTCGTCACGTATATCATTTAGGGACTAAATTGAAAGTAAGTCCTAATTAAAGGAATATATAATGTAACTTAGAAAGACTATAACAATAATAAGTTGTAAAATATATAACAAAATAGTAATAAGTTGTAAATGTTTAGAGACTAACTTATTCGGGGGAAGTTGAATTCATTTATTTGTTTTATTTAAAAGACAAATTCAGTTAGAGCCAGCTCACAAATTGAGTGAATAAAATGAAGTCTTATTCCATAGCTTCCTCTGAGCTGAGAGAATTCAAAAATCTTGAAACTGTTTCGTCTGTGTTCTTGTTTTGATTCTCATTGCAGCGGTAAAGGGAAAGAAAGTTCGTCAGAGATACATACTCGCAAGGTGATGGAACTTCTTCTTCACTTTCTTTCTTTTTTGTTTCTTTTCTTTTTTCCTTCCATTTAGTTTTGCATCATTTGGTGCATGGTGAATTCTGGAGCACCCCATCAGTGTTCAATGCTTCAAAATCTTTTTTTTCAATCATGGGTCGTCATGCACTTCTTTTTGTGTGTCGTGTGTATGAGAGAATGGTTTCTTCTCTTTCAAGATTCTGTTTTATCTCTTCATTTTGTGATCAAGAATTATTGTTTCTGAAAATGTGCTAAAAGGTGTCAAATGTTGATTTCTTTTCATTTCCATGTGCAAGCAAATCTTCTTTGGTTTGTCATGGACTCAACTCAACTATGTTCTTTCTGTTTTGTTATGTTATATCTTTCTTTGTGTTTAATATCATTTTTTTTTTCATGTATGGATAATAGAAACTAGAAATAAGTCATCAACCGTATGCTTCCTTTGTATCTGATTCAATTTTTGACATTTTTTTTCCTTTTCTTTTTTTAGAAACAAGAACGTGAGAGAAATTCTTGATCTTCAAGCTGAACTTAAAAAGTATGAAGCCTCTGACTGAGACGGTCTCTCTCTCCCTCTAGTTGAAATCTTGTGTGCTTAAAAGTTTGTAACTTTAATTTGTAGGTGTTGTTAACGTGAACCAGCTTATACTTTATATGATTCCCATCTAAACTCGTCAGAAACAACTCATGATTTCTCATTCCTGATAAATGATTTATGTTTTTTACGTATTTGTGAGGCTGTGATTATGATTATGCAACAAAAATGAATTGATCTTTGTTTTCCCTTCATCTAGAGGTAGTACGGTATTCTTATGTACTCCCTTTTGTTTGATGAAAGTGTTTCCTTTGTCTTGATATGGCCTAAAGTCTAAACTGTTCCATTCTCAAGGGATGAAAATCTCCAATAGTTATTTAGTGTTGAATATGATAATAAGAGTTTTTGAGCCGTGCATGTGTGAATGAGATGATTGGTTTTCTAATACTACTTTGCATTAATGTGGACATAGATATTGTTGAAATCTGTTGGTGATGGATTCCTCTGGGGAGAGAAGAGCTGACTTAAGAGCCAAGGCAAAAGCTATGGCAGAGAAGCCTCGGGTTCTGCTTGCTGCTTGTGGAAGTGTTTGTGCAGTAAAATTTGGGAATGTTTGTCGTAGTTTTGCAGAATGGGCAGTGGTGAAGGTAGTTCTCACAAAATCAGCTTTGCGTTTTATTGATGAACAAACACTTCCCCAGCATGTAACTGTATATCGTGATGAGAAAGATTGGAGAACTTGGAAAAAGCTAGGTGATCCTATGCTTCACATTGAGCTCTGTAATTGGGCTGAAATCATGGTCATTGCTCCATTGTCAGCAAATACTCTTAGCAAGGTAATCAATCAAACTTGAGTGGTTTTTAGTTTTTTTCTATCTGCATTGTCATGAGATGAATAATCTATTATATATGTTCCTAATCATCATGCTTGGATTTGAATCTAGCTTCTCTGTTGTTGAGTACAATGTGTTTGTGTTGGAGAGAGAGAATGCAATTTTTATTACTATGATTTGGAATGACATCGTATCATCTATGTAACAGAGAATACCTTGTTGCTATTATTGTAAAGACTAGTCCTACACCGTAACAATTAGTTGTAGGAGTCACACATTTAGCACATTCACACAATCACTTGATTGGAACCGTTGAATGAGGATTGGACAACTCATATTTTATTTTGTATATCAAATTAACTTAAAATACACATCCCAGATGTGATCCTATCTTCATCCAACAAAGCTGATTCAAGAATCCATTTTCTTTACCAGTAGGACTCAAGATAGCCTTTTTCTTGGCCATGTCTCTTAGCATGAATCATTATGTAACTAGAGTTTGCTTAGTTTGTTAGTCTCTATGTAACTAGAGTTAGCTGAGTTAGTTATAGTTGGTTATGAGTTAGTTACCCTTACAACTAACTATATGCTCAACTATAATAACCAACTTTGTGAGCTAATTCATTCATGTTATTCATTCCCTTCAATATCAATTTCTCTCTTTAACTTTCTCGGCAAGCTTCTTTTGCAAGCTTTGTAGTTATCCACGGCAGGCATGAGGTTTATGGTGGTATCAGAGCTCTTCCATTGAAGAGCTATGTTGCGGAACTCTCTGCCCTTGCTTCTTCTATAGTTTTCTTTCAATTTCTTCATCATGAATACCAAGTCATCTTCGCAAGATCAATCTTTGAATATCCACAACCCATACTATCTTCGTCCAGGAGAAAATCTAGCAACTGCACTGGTTTCTCCAATTCTTGATTCAACAAATTACACTTTGTGGAGTCGATCAATGCTTGTTGCATTAAGTGCCAAAAATAAAGATAAATTTGTCGATAGATCCATTCAAGGATATGCATCAAATCGTACACTTCATACAACTTGGAAGAGGTGCAATAATATGGTGGTTGCTTGGCTTGTTCACTCACTCTCACCTTCGATTAGACATAGCATTCTTTGGATGGATGATGCACGAGTCATATTGAAGGATTTGAGGTCAAGGTATTCACAAGGGGATTTGATGAGAATTTCAGAATTGTAGCAGGACATGCCATCTATCAAACAAGGTGATCAATCTATAATTGATTACTTTACAAAATTGCATATTATTTGGGATGAATTGGAAAATGATCCAGTTTGTTCATGTTATCCAAAGTGTGTGTGTGATGCTCTTACTAGAGTTATGGAGAGAAAGAAACAAGATCGGGTTATGTAGTTCCTCAGAGGTCTGAATGATCAGTTTAATACTGTTAGATCCAATGTACTGATGATGGATCCCTTGCCCAACATAGCTAAGGTCTTCTCATATGCTATTCATCAAGAGAGATAACTTGCAAGTAATGATATAATGGGAAATACCAGTCTGATTAATGCAGTTAACACCAACTCATTTAAATCAGGAAATATGTGCACCTACTGTGATATAGATAATCATAAGTTGGAAATTATCTACAAAGGCTATACCAGTCCCTACAAACAAGGATTCGCAACTACGCTCCCCTCCTATAAATACCATGTTCCATTGAATCCTCAACACGTACAATCACACACACTTCAGCACACGAGCAACAAGCCTATGTCTCTCTCTTTCTTTTTCTTTCGCTTACTCGAGCTTGTACTTAAGCATATACTTGTTTTATCTCCTAACTCACTTACTTGAGCATCAAAGTCCTTTGTTTTATAGGTCCCCCATCCTGTCCTCTTGACAAAGGCACATCTTAAATCTAACGTGCGAAGTTTAAGAGCCCACTACAGCCACATCCTCCCTAACGTGTGCTAGCTCCGAATTTTGGTAAGTACATTTGGTGCCCATTGTGGGTCTGCGGTAAAACATATCATGTGGTCTCTCGTCAACTCTCTCTTGATCATCCATGGTTAGCACTCGCTCTGGCCTAAGACGTGAGACCCCTCTCAAAGACTCTCATCCTTATCTGACAACTATGACAGACACAAATACTCTAAAGCATCTCCAAAACCGCATTGCAAAGATGGAGTGATGCTACGAAAAGGAGCTAAGAAAGCTAAAGACTGACCATGATCAGCTGAAGGCTCGTGTCTGATGTCCCCAGGGCAAAGACTACTTTGCCTACACTTTGCATGAGTGCACCCAAGGGGAATCACACTCTCGACGCACAATCAACACTCCAGATGTCTTATGTCTCTCCTACATGCACTATGCAACAGGGTAGACATACCCTTGGGGTGGAAACCACTCAACCTTGAGCAGTATGATGGGACAATAGATCCAGACATGCATCTAGATGCCTGACAAGTTCCCGAACAGTTTGTTTAAAAACCCCCCGATATCATGGACGAGTTACGCAAACGAGCCAAGGGCTACATTGAGATGGAAGAAATGTACAAATTCCAAAATGAAGTTCGACAAGCTGGACAGAAGCACAACAAGTGAGAAGAAAGTACCAAGACCGACTTACACAAGCCGGACATGAGGTACAAGTGGGACAAGCACCAACCTCTCCCAAAAGGGACTAGGTACGAGCGTTGCACACCCCTAACGACCAATCACACTACGATTCTTGAGGAAGCTTTCAACTTGGAGGTACCAATTAGGCTACCCTAGATGAAACCTCCCTAGCTAGGGTCAGACACAACCATATAATGTAGGTATCATTGTAGTATTGGTCATAATAGAGAAGAACTTATACAGGCTGGGTACTTAGCCTAGTTTGTTAAATGGACGGACGACCACTAAGCAGGAGCAAGACTTGGAGGACACCAATAGGAGCAACATAGGAACTATGAAGAAGACAAAAGAAGATATAGAGCAGAAGACCAAGGTTGACTGAGACACCAGCAACAGCGGTGTGAGTGACAACCTCCACAAGAATAGGAACCCGCCCAACAAATCAGAGTTGTAATCAATAGCATTGCGAGTGAATTTTCCTATGGAGGACAGTCCATCCAGTCTCGAAAGTGACATCTTTATGCCATTAATGTGGACATAGATATTGTTGAAATTTGTTGGCGATGGATTACTCTGATCCAAGAGGTAAAAAGGAAAAAGTTGAGGTAGGGTATGCTCTGATCAATCTATAATAGATTACTTTACAAAATTGTGTGTTATTTAGGATGAATTGGAAAGTGATCCAGTTTGTTCATGTTATTCAAAGTGTGTGTGTGATGCTCTTACTAGAGTTACAGAGAGAAAGAAACAAGATTGGGTTATGTAGTTCCTCATAGGTTTGAATGATTAGTTTAATACTGTTAGATCCAATGTATTAATGATGGATCCCTTGCCTAGCATAGCTAAGGTCTTCTCATATGTTGTTCATCAAGAGAGATAACTTGCAAGTAATGATATAATGGGAAACACTAGTCTGATTAATGCAGTTAACACCAACTCATCTAATTTAGGAAATTTTTGCACCTTCTATGGTAAAGATAATCATAATATCGATAGGTGTTATAGGAAAAATGGTTTTCCTTAGAATTATGCTTCCAGAGGAGGAAGAGGAAACCAAAGTGGCTTTTGGTAGAGGAAACTCAGGAGGAAGAGGAAGTAAACTATTTATATATTGTGCTTTCACTAACCACACTGTAGATGAATGCTACATAGAGCATGGCTATCCTCTTGGACACTAGTTTTACAAATCTCAAGGTTCAAATATTAACAATATTAGTGCAGAAAAGGAGGAAGGTGATAGCTCACTCCAAGAAAGGAAACAAGAAACACAAAATGAGGATGTAAAGCTAACCTCTCAGCAGTATAAAGCTTTGATGGCATTGTTGCAATAGCAAAACATAGTTCATAACAATTCACATGTGAATCAATTTGGTACAATTAACAACAAAGGTAGTGTACTATCCATTACTTGTAGTGTAAGCAAGACCAATCAAGATGAGTGGATCCTTGACTCAGATCATATTACAACCTTTCCTCATTTTTTTTCTTTATGTAAAAATATAAACTTTGTGATTGTTAGACTCCCTAATGGTCATACAACCACTACAACTCATGTAGACAGAGTTCAATTTTCTCAATTTTTATACCTTGAGGATGTTCTATACATACCTAGTTTTCAATTCAATTTGATTTCAGTATCTAAATTATTCTTTTCTTTGTCTTGCAAACTAAACTTCATGAATGACAAATGCTTTATACAAAATATACACATAACCTCCAGAGGATTGGTACAGTTGATATAGTGGAAGGTCTTTACAAACTCAACATGGTTCCTCTCAAGCCTTATAGGGATTGCAGTTCTAATTCCATTACATCCCTATCTGCTCTAGTGTTTCTAGCATTTCAACTTTTTCATGTAATAAAAAACCTATAGATTTGTGGCATTTTTGACTTGGTTATCCATCTTATGAAAGATTGGTGTTGTTGAAAATTTTTTATCCTATTCTTACATCAGATAAACAATTCATATGTGAAACTTGTCAATTGTCATCATTTAAAACAGAAAAAAAAATTGTCTTTTCCTAGCAGTGATTTCTCACTCATCTTGTGTTTTTGCTTTTATATATATTGATATTTGGGGCCCTTTCTATGTAACGTCTTTAAATGGTTACAAATATTTTTCACTATTATAGATGATTATTCAAGGTTTCTTTGGGTTTTCCTTATGAATTCAAAATCTGAAACACAACCTCATTTAAAGAACTTTGTTGCCAATGTTGAAAGGCAATTTGGATAAAAATAAATAAAGGTTATCAGATCAGATAATGGATCTGAGTTTATTATGAAACAATTCTATGATGATACTAGCATTATACATCAATGTTGTTGTGTTAAAACTCCCCAACAAAATGAGATTGTTGAAAGAAAACATCAATATCTATTAAATGTCACTCGATCCTTGTTATTTCAATCTAATTTACCATCTACTTTTTGGTCTTATGCCTTGATTCATTTTGTTATCCTTGTTAATTTCATGCCTACCCATTTCCTTGGTAATCAAACTCCTTATGAAAAACTACATGGAGATGTATATGATATTGAGTCTTTAAGGGTATTTGGTTGTCTATGTTTTTCAAGTACTTTGAGAGCTAACAGAAAGAAGCCTGACCTAAAAGTTGTTACTTTTGTCTTTTTGGGTTTCAAGCCACACACAAAAGGATATATCACTTTTGATCTCAAGACCAAGTCTACTTCTATCTCTAGAAATGTCATTTTCTATGAAGATTGTTTTCCATTCACTGATCAAAATAAACCAGATCCTATCACTGTCCTACCTATGCCTACTCTTTCATCCAATGCCATTGATTAGTCTAATGATTCATCTTTAGAGCCACCAAGTGATCCTGTCATGTTTGCCTCCAATAATGATTCTGATCCCTCAGCCTCATAGCAAGTCATTCATACATCTAGAAGACCCATGAGACAAATACACAGACCAAGTAAATATAAAGACTTTCATGTCACATATCCATCTCCAACTGTTGTCAATCACTCTACAGGTACTACTAGCCTTTATCCTCTTAGTTTTGTCCTTTCATATACCAAATTGTCTTCTTCCTATCACCATGTTGTTTTATCTATCACACAAAGTGTTGAACCTCAGTTATACAATGGAGCATCTAAGGATCCTAATTGGATTGAAGCCATGAATGTTGAGATCAAAGCACTAGAGCTTAATGATACCTAGGTTCTCACTGATCTTCCTCATCACAAGACTATAATTGGTTGTAAATGGGTGTATAAGATCAAGCACAAATCTGATGGTTCCATAGAGAGGTATAAAGCCATTAGTGGCAAAAGGGTATACTCAGGTGGAAGAACAAGACTACCTGGACACTTTCTCTCCAGTAGTTAAACTAACCATAGTGAGATTTTTATTGGCTTTAGCTGCTATTAATAAGTGGCATCTCAAACAACTAGATGTGAACAATGTTTTCTTACATGGTAATTTAAATGAAGAAGTCTACATGGTCATCCCTCAGGGTATGCAAGTAGCTAGACCATGGCTAGTTTGCAAGCTTCAAAGATATCTATATGGCCTGAAACAGGCTAGTAGAGCATGGTTTGCAAGATTATCATCTTTTCTGATTTCCCATGGATACAAGCAATGTACTTCTGACCATTCTTTTTTCATTAAGCATGGTTGCAACACAATTGTTATTTTGCTGGTTTATGTTGGTGACATTGTCTTGTCAGGCAATGATTTGTCTAAAATTCAAAGAATTACAAATCTACTTGACAATGCTTTCAAAATTAAGGACTTAGGAGACTTTAGGTACTTTCTGGGGTTTGAGGTAGCTAGAAGCTCTATTGGTATAAATCTATATCAAAGAAAGTATGCACTGGACATTCTCAATAATGTTGACATGCTTGGTTCTAAGCCAGTTTCTACACCTTGTGATTACACCACCAAGCATCAACACTCAGGGTCACCTACTTCAACAGAAGATGTTTCCTCTTATAGGAGATTAATAGGGAGGTTGATCTATTTGACCAACACAAGGCCAGACATTACATATGTTGTGCAACAACTGAGCTAATTTGTTGTTGATCCCACCACAGATCACAACCATGCTGCTTTTCGAATTTTTAGATATCTCAAAGGGACTCCAAGTGTAGGAATTTTTCTGTCTATTGCTAGTAACATTCATTTAAAAGGTTTTAGTGATTTAGATTGGGCTAACTACCTTGATACTAGGAGATCTATCACTAGTTGTGTTGTGTATCTTGGTGATTCATTGATTTCATGGAAATCTAAGAAGCAAGCTACTGTGTCCAAAAGTTCCTCTAAAGCTGAATATCGGGCCTTAGCTAGTGCCACTTATGAGTTACAATGACTTACTTATTTGTTGGAAGAATTTAAAATTGATTTCCAGCATCCTGCTATACTATACCGTGATAATAAATCTTCTCTTCATATTGTGGCGAATCCTATTTTTCATGAAAGAACAAAGCACATTGAAATTCATTGCCACATAGTTCGTGAGAAGATGATGAATGATCTTGTGAAACTTCTTCCTATGTCTTCTACAAATCAGCTAGCAGACATTTACACCAAGGCCCTCATCCCTGGTGCTTTTCAGTTTTTATATTCCAAGCTAGAAATGTCTAATATCCATTCCTAACTTGAGGGGAGCTCTTAACATGAATCATTATATAACTAGAGTTAGCTTAGTTGGTTATTCTCTACTTAATTAGAGTTAGCTTAGTTAGTTATAGTTAGTTACCCTTACAACTAACTACATAATCAACTGTAATAACTAACTTTGTGAGCTAATTCATTCATGCTATTCATTCTCTTCAATATTAGTTTCTCTCTTTAACTTTCTCTGCAAGCTTTTACTGCAAGCTTTGCATTTATCCATGGCAGGCATGAGGTTTACGAATGTCCTATGACTTAACAATAAAAAGGATCCAAATCTAACGTTTACATCATGCATTGAGTTGTAAGTTGTGTGCATGTTTCTTCTATTTTAAGAACATCATTATGGTTTGCAAATTGCCTCTTTCTTCTATTTCTTACTTGTAAAAACATGTTGTAGATTGCGGGAGGGTTGTGTGACGATCTTCTGACAACGATTGTGCGAGCATGGGACTACAGGAAGCCACTTTTTGTTGCACCATCCATGAGCACTTGTATATGGAGAAACTCTTTCACAGAAGAGCATTTAGGTGAAATTGATGGGCTTGGCATCATGCTCATCCCACCTGTACCTGTTAATGGGGATCTTGAGCGCGCAATGGTGGAACCTGCTACCATTATCTCAAGAGTGAAAGCTTCTTATAAGAAGCAAAAGATGGAGCAGAAAGAGGGTAGTAGTAGTACTAGTAGTGGTCAGGTTTAGCAACTTTGAACATTATGGTGTATAGACTATAGTGTGGTCACATTTGATTTGATCACAGTATCGTTGAGCAGTGTCGTTTATGTCTCCTTAGAGTGGTTGCTTGTGCACTCTATACTTAGATGTAACTGTAGATGTTATGCTCTTCTTGATATACACATATTGCATTGTGCTCAGTTGCATCATTAGGTACGAAATACGAAAGGCAAACCAGTTTCAGATATGATCTTACTTCTTAGTTCTTAGTTCTTAGTGTGCGTTGCACGTGCATTGAAATATTTAATTTTTTTTTTAATTTGTGTGCATTGGTTATTTTTTTATCAAATAATTAAATAATATTTTAATGAGTTGAATAAATTGTAAATAAAATGTTAACTAATATACTTAATTTTTAGTTGTTTTAAACTGATTAAATAATTAAATAACTTCATAAACGATAAATAAGGTGAACAAATGGAATAAATCAAACAAAATCAACGTACTCGTAGATAATAAATAGACAAGGTTTTGAGCATATGAGAAATGCTATCTGACATTTTGTTTGCTTGACACTGTCTTTTTAACATTACTCTTTATCTGATATGATAAAAGTTTATTTTTATTGAAAATTATCAATTTTAATGTGTTCTTTTTCTTGTAATTTTCTTTCATGATTTAGAAGTTATAATCATTATAATTTTTGATAAATTTTAACAATCACAATAAATGTTGGAAAGAAAATGTTGGAAAAAGTATCTTTAACATTTATCTTGCACATATAAGCACCAATTGAATAAGCTTCTTTTTTCCGTATAGAGATCAAATTAAAAATTTGCAACAATACATAGGACTAAATTATTTAATCAACTTTAAAACTATATTTTATTTAAAGATTATGCGAAATAAACTTTTACCCGAGTTATAATTTAGACTTATTTCTAATAGAACATCTAACACACACTAGGTACGGGTCATAAAATTGGATTTGGGATTTGGATATGTGACATGAGTTTTGGAAAGAAAAGTGCTAGTATCCCCCCATTTTAGCTTCTTGCTTTAATAGTCTCAGATACAAAAAAAAAGGAGGAAGTTTGATTTAATTTTTTATTTTTCTTTCAGGTTTTTTTTACCGATAATTATAATTTTTAATCTAATTTTATTTCATGATATTTAATGTAACCGAGAATACCTTGTTGTTACTGTTGTAAAGACTAGTCATGATTAGTTAATTCGAACCGTTGAATGAAGATTGGACAACTCATTTCGTTCTTCTATTCATGAATGCAGTTCTGACAAGCATTGTGCGAGCATGGGACTACAACAAGCCATTTTTCGTTGCACCATCCATGAGCACCTTTACATGAGAAGACTCTTTCACAGAACGGCATTTAAATGCACCTGTATCAGTTACAACGTACAGCTAGTGGGGAACTTGAGCATGCAATGGCTGATCCTTCTATCATATGCTCAGATGTGAAAGCCTCTTATAATAAGCAAAATAAAAAAATGAAGCAGAAAGAGGGTAGTACTAGTACTAGTGGTCAGGTTTGGCAACTTTGAACATTATGGTGTGTAAGTGTGGATAATGGATGGCTTCTTACCAGGACCTTTTGTTTTGGCTCCTTTTTTAGCCCAGTGTGGTCACATTTGATTTTATCATAGTTTCATTGAGCAGTATCGTTTATGTCTCCTAGCTAGGGGTGTTGCTTCACTTGCTTGTGCACCTCTACTTAGATATGTAAATGTAGATGTTATGCTCTTCTTGATAAACACACATTGCATTGTGCTCAGTAGCATCATTAGGTACTAATAGCAAACCAGTTTAGGTATTTTCCTTATAGTGTGTGTATTTGAATGTGAAGAACTGATTTTGGATGAGCAGATTTAATTGAATTAAATAAATATATAGCCATGTAGTATTTTTTTTTAATTTCATGTTAATTGTTAAATTAAAAAAATATATGTATAATATTTTTACTTTGGAAATAAAACTTATAACCCTATAAAAAAATTTAAAATTAAATGAAATAGATATAAAAATATTAAGTTACATTAAAATAAATGTGAGAGAAAATATAACAGGTAAAAGATCAAAACTAATTTTACATGAATCTTAAACAACTCTTGATTGCTTCAACCTTACTATGATTTTTCTTAATTAAAAGTAATTTTATTTTAACAAAAAACATGTACTAATTTTTCCATAATTTCACCACCAAACTAAATACATAATTAATAATTTTTAACATTGATCGCCTTGGAATGAAGCAAGGCATGTCAATAAAATAAACTAGTTGTTATTTACGAGAATGTTCATGATGACAGTGGATGGACATTAGGTACTTATTGTATGTTTTTTGGGTTTCTCTTGATTGTAATATACTCATGTGGAGAAGACAGTATTAATGTAGAACAAGGGTAACAGAGAGCGCAGGGAGGAAGAAATACATCTTTTATTGAAGGCAAAAAGAATATTACAAATAATCTCTGATTAGATCAATTGGTATATTACAACTATATGGTAAAAGTTTTCCAGTGGAATGGAAGAAAAAACCCACGCATGTTGTGTTAAAAGAAGCTATGAAGTTGGAAAACATGCCAGTTGAGGAGGAACCATTTCAGAATCTAAAAGTGTGATTCAAATGGGCCTACAACAAAAGATGCTAAGAAGATGGACCTCTTTGCCCAGAACAAACTTGAAGAAAAGAAGGAAAACAAGTTTTTGAAGTTTTGGAGTTTTATGGTGAATCCTTTTTTATGGGTTATGAAAGCTACAACATTTTTGGTCATTGCTTTGGAAAATGCAAGAGGTAAATCTCTTGATTGGAAAGATTTTGTTGGGATTTTCATACTCCTTATCAAGATAAAAATAAAATTCTAAGAGGAGGAGTACAATGTTGATAAGTTGCTACAATTGTCATGGCTTGTCTATCACCATAAAGTTAAGGTTCTTCGAGATCAAAAGTGGAATGAGGTTGCAAGTATTCTTGTTTCAGATGATATAATTTATGTTTAGGGTGAGGATGCAAATGCTTGTCTACTTGAAGGTGATCCTCTATAGATGTGGGAAAGGTTAAGATCAGCTTGGAGTGTTGAAGAAAAATCTCAAGGAGGAGTGTTGGCAATTGAGATTTTTCTACAGATTTTGTGGTTGTTTGTAAGTTCGTTTAAAGGTTTCTTGTGTTCAGAAGAAGCAATTTGTAGTTGTTTGCTAATGATGTCTATTTTAGATTAGCTATAAGTTAATGTTTATTTCAGCCAATTAGGAACTTGTTAGTTTCTCTATTTAAGCTCTTGCTGTAACAAGTTCAGAGTGTGCAAAATCTAAGTTACAAATCTGAAATATATCCTCAGTTTTTACCCCTCTCTTCTTCTTTATACGTTTATATGCTTGTTGTCTTTTTGTTATGATTCTGTTTTTCTAGCAGGAAGGATCGAAGCTTAACAAGTCCAAGGAAGGAACAGATTCAAAATTCCGGGTACTACAAGATGTTTTGACGTTTAATCATGCTAACATGTTGCTCTGGATACATGATTTGGGGATTGCTGTAGGCTGGAATTTCTATTTCCTTGCAATGTAATGTTTTTTCTTTCTTT